>NW_026112304.1:77500-160692 GCF_024679095.1 Eriocheir sinensis | reverse complement strand
TAACAACTTTTAGCTAAGCATAGGCCCTTAAGTATTACTTAGAATTCCCCTTAGCGGACTCTAAGCTAAGTATTTTTTGAGCAAAATACCGGTATGAAGTGCATCGCATAGCAAAACGACAACTTGCAAAAGCATTGTATATAGCTACCACAGGACATATTATGCAAAGATGAAATAGCTATAATGAATTCAACACGTTATCTATCTGTACACAAAAGCTTGTTTGGAAACAATAGACACATCAATGGAGTAAATGATCGACATAAACGAGCCTTCTTCTTCTTCCTCTTGTGGTCTTTATTGCCTATGATCGTTATAAAGGTGCATCTTTTCATGTTTCCGGTGTACATCCACTATTCTTTTATGTGTTTTGGTAAAATATGTATATTACTGCCCTGGACGTCGTCTCCTCAGCCGCCGGTGACAACAAAGGCGTATCACACGGAATTACCTAATAATAAAAGTAGACAAGTCAAAAACAAACTAAATCTAACCAGACCTGACCAAACCTAACTATACCTAGCCTATGACCAACCTAACCTGACCCCTCTACCGCCAAAATGCAATGTGCTAAGATGCGTTAATTCACACTCCTCAATAGTTTGAAGTTTCTTCAATATTCAAGCTGTTTGTCACTGTACTGTATTCAGAGACCAACATACAGCACATAATGCATTAGCCTCGCGTGAGATGGCTACCATAATTTCAGACTCGTGTGTTCAGTGACTTTCTTGTTTATTTATTTTTATATATATCAACTTTCAGTCAGGTTACTCTGGTATATCTTTGCCTCAGTGGGTCAAGGCACACAATCATTAGTACTATTATAAAATGTTCTAATGTTTCCCGAGCTTCTACACCTATCTGATGTACTATAGATAGGTATAGGTACTTCTCCATTCACAGAGGCCACTTTTCTCAACTATCTTTGACAGGTCTCCCATTCACATTGTTTCACTCTGCTCCAGTGTCATCATATGCTTTCCCTCTCTGTATATTTCCTTTTTCCAAAGGGGATTGTCTTGAATTTCCAGTGTTATATTAATTTGGCCCACCGGTGTTCACTCATTTCCTCTCTTTGAAACTCAGCTTCCCCTTTGTTAACCTTTCTCAGAAGCTTCACCCCATTTCCCCTGAGAGCATGTGAACACTATCATGCCAACTGGTCTTGAATGACTTCTAATCTACCGACATCTTAAGTCTTAGTTTTGCTGACACATACAAGATAGCTGTGGGCTTACTACTTTCCCCATCCAAAAGCAACTTCCATATTCATACTGGCTAATTTCCCTTCTCTACCACTGATGTTAACACCCGTCATTTTCCTTACCTTGGCTTCATTCAGTTTTCTTTGTGCTTTCTCCTATGGCCTCCTTGCTTATCTCAAATACTAAATAACCATGTGTTTCTATTACCTCTAAGATATTGTTTCCCAGCACCCGCTGTCCTACTGCTGGTGTGAATTTCCATTATTATGTTTAAAGATAAGTTTCCATTCCATACCAAAGTCATTTAGGATCAGGCAAAATCCTTCCACTAATACTACATCATCTGCATAACCTAGGCAAAGCAATACAACTTCTGATGTGTGGGGCTTTATTACTTTTGCCTATATCCACATATACACATGGAGGAGGGGGAATGATTATGAGCAGAAAGGATTGATTGATTATGTGGCAGTAGATGGAAGACTGAGAAAGGATATCTGTGACGCGAAGGTAGTAAGCGGGATGTTCGATGGCTCTGACCATCTTGCAAAAGTGGGTGTTTGAAAAGAAAGGTGAAGTAAAAAAGGAGATACTGAAGATAGAAAAGTTACAGGAAAAAAGAAATAAAAGATGAGTATAACATGAAATGGCAGAGGCCTTAAGTGAAAAATGGGAAAGTGTGATAGTACAGATACTGAAAAAGTTTTTAGAACATTTAAAGAAGTAGTGTTAACTACAACAAAAAAGTGGAAGGGATGAAAGTGGTGAGAGATGGAAAAAGAAAAGGAAATTCATGGTGGACAGAAAAGATAAGGAGGATAGTAAAAGAGAAAAGGGAACTTTTTTAAGAAAACTTAAGAAAGAAATGTGGTTGAGCAAGTAAAAAGGGAAAGGAAAAAGAAATATAGAGAATGCAAAATGAAATTAAAACAAGCAATAAAAGAAAGTAAGAAGAGAGTTGGTGAAGACTTTGGAAAAGACTAAGTGAAAAATATAAAGGGAACAGGAAATCATATTGGAAAGAAGTAAAAAATTAAAGAAAAGCATCACCCCAATAATATCTCCCCAAGGAAAATTAATGAAGTTATTGGTGAGAATGGAAAGATGTTGAAAGACGGGGAAGCTGTGAAAGAGACATGGAGAGAATATTTCAAAAACTTAATGAATTTTTTTGATGGACATCCAGCAGCTGTTACAGCAACAGTTTTGAGCGGAGGTAGAGGAGGAGTATATAAAGAAAGAAGTATAACATATGAAGAAGTAAATCAGGCATTAAAAAGATTAAAAAATGGAAAAGCAGCAGGAACTGATGGAATCAATCAAAGATTTTCCTTCAGGATGGTAGGAGAAAAAATAATAGCAAAAGGAAAGAAACTATACGCTGCCTTCATGGACTTTGAAAAAGCTTATGACAGATTCGATTGGATTGCATTGTGGGATGTTTTAAAGATTTATGGTGTGGGAGGAAAACTGCTTAGTGCAATAAAGTCTTTCTATGAGGATGCATCTGCATGTGTCAAAATTGGTGGAGAAACAAGTGAACATTTTGAGATAAAAGGTGGGATTAGGGCAGGGGCGTGTCATGTCACCATGGTTGTTCAATATTTATATGGATGGCGTCATGAGAGAAATGAAGGGCAAAGTTGGAGTAAAAATGTACGCTGAGGGAAGGCAGTGGGTGCTGAATTCAATCCTGTTTACTGATGACACGGTGCTCATTGCAGAAAATGAAAGTGACTTACAAAACTTGGTCAGTGATTTTCATAGCGTCTGTTAAAGGAGAAAGCTGAAAGTAAATGTCAACAAAAGTAAAGTGATGGTTTGTGAGGGGAGTAGAAGTGAAGTTGTAGATTTTGTATGCCCATATAGAGTGGGAACTGAATGTGAAAAAGAATGCAAAATAATTCTGAATGGTGAAGAAATGGAGGAGGTCAATGAGTTTAAGTACCCTGGATCAGTTATCAGTTGAAAATACAATAATAGTACCAACCCTCACATATGCAAGTGAAACATGGGCCTTGAATGAAAGTCAGAGGTCTAGAGTGCAGGCAGTGGAAATGAGTTATTTGAGGAGTGCTTGTGGTGTGAGTAGAATGGATGGAATAAGTAATGAAAGTGTGTATGAGCGTTTTGGAATGTGTCACGGGGGTGAAGGGAATAAGTGACTTTAAAGTGGTTTGGCCACATGGAGCAAATGGAGGAGAGTAAGATGACCAGAAGGGTGTATGTGAGATTGAGGGAGGGAATGTTAGAGGACGACCTCCAGTGAAATGGAGAGATAGGGTGCAGGAGTACGTTAGGGAGAAGGATGAGAGATCCTTGAGAAACTTTGAGCAGGCAAGGAGGGAGTGTCCGGATAGAGAAAGATGGAAACTTCTGCCGTGGCCATCCCCTGGTGGGAGCTCCTAAGAGCAGGCATTGATGGGATGATGATGATGAATGAATTGAGAGGAATCACAGCAGAAATGTTGAAGTGTGGAGATGAAGTTACTATATGAATGGTCAAGATATGTGAAGTGGCCTGGGAAGGGGGGGGGGAGGTCCCAGCAGACTTGACAAAAGCCATCATGGTCCCAGTTTACAAGGGAAGGGCAGGAGAGGGAAGTGGGAGTTGTAGGGGTATAAGTCTGCTGAGTGTAGGCTACCTGGAAAGGTATATGGAAAAGTCCTAATTGAGACTGCGCAAAGACTTACAGAAGAGAAAATCAGTGAAGAACAAGGAGACTTTAGGAAGGGAAGAGGATGTGTGGATCAGATATTTTCCTTCAGTATGGTGTTTTATTAGAAAAAATATTAGCAAAAGGAAAAAATACTATGCTGCCTTCATGGATCTAGTTATTCTAAAGAAAGTTTATGACAGAGTCGATTGGCTGGCATTGTGGGATGTCTTAAAGATATATATGTCATCATGGTTGTTCAATATTTATATGGATGGTGTTATGAGAAATGAAGGGCAAAGTTGGGGAAATTGAAGTAAAAATGTATGCTGAGGGAAGGAGGGAAGTGGGTGATGAATTCAATCTTATTTGCTGATGACACGGTGCTCAATGCAGAAAATGAAAGTGACACAAAATTTCGTCAGTGTTTTTGATAGTGTATGTAAAAGGAGAAAGTTGAAAGTAAATGTCAACAAAAGTAAAGTGATGGTTTGTGAGCGGAGTAGAAGGGAGGTTGTAGAGTTTGTATGCCCATATAGAGTGGGCATTGAATGTGAAAAAGAATGCCAAATAATTTTGAATGGTGAAGAAATGGAGGAGGTTAACGAGTTTAAGTACCTTGGATCAGTTATGTGTAAGCATGGTGGTACAGAAGAAGAGAAAAGAGAAAGGGCATTGCAAGGATTGATTGATTGGAGGAGAAGCTGCGGATCCATCTCTGGCATGCCATCTCATTGTTGGGGGCTGAATTTCTCCATGGCATGGACTGGACCTCTGCCGGACAGCTGGAGAAAGCTGCCATGGCACAAACCCGACTGATGGAGACAACTGATTTCTTCTTCCACATCATGTTTGGCCCTGAAATATGAGTACAAGTTCAAATAAACAACATAAAATATATATATATATATATATATATATATATATATATATATATATATATATATATATATATATATATATATATATATATATATATATATATTAGTTGGGATGTTTTCTTGATTAGTGTACTATACTAAAAGAGGTTAACCTGGTAGCTGCAGGGATCATGTTTCTTAAAGGTCCCTCCGAGAGAAAATGAGAAAAATCATCACTCCATAAACCATTTCATAATATATATCAACACATTTGTGATCAGTTTATGCATCATCTATTTTGGGGTTTATATCATGACAAAATGTGGCCCATCGCTGGTACACGGTAAAGCCACAAATTTGGCCTGTTGCTGCTACCAGGTTAAGTTGGACTATGAATGGACAGATGTTGTTTTAAGAGCATCTGAAATAAACTTATGGGACTGATATATGATAATTAAATCTGTGATATTTATTAAGATGTGTCCAGTGATTTAATTGGCAAAGAATTGCAAAACACAAGCTAAGAAAATAAAAGTACTGAACTGATTGACGATCGACACGGAAATGGCGTCGGAGAAATAAGAATGGATTAGTAATTAATATACCGAAGCAAGAACTAAAAGACATTGCATTGACATAAGTATATGATAGAATAACAGGCATTATCTACATGAGTTATTTACTGCACAGTGCACACTATATGGGCTGGCAACATTGTCTTATTTTCTAGCAATTGAAGTTGCTTATATTGTGCATTATATTCTTGCATGGGAATGACTGATTGATGCTGGATGATAAAACTAAATGATTAAACAATAATGTTATGTGGCGAATACCAGCTTGAGGTCACTCTAGGTCTAGGAGGACTTGCTCGTTGTTGTCAATGTCATCACGATCACTGCAAATAGATACATTACAATTAGAAATGCTTTGGTACCTGCCCTATATCTATATCTATACTTGTCCAGAAGTCAAAACTCTTGACTCATGGACCAATTTGCAATTTTTTTTGTTCAAAAAGATTTTAGCTTTGTTGATTGACTTTAATAGCTATTTGGGAGTAAGACTAAGAATAATCATAAAATTCACTTTTAGATCTTCATAAGAAAGGAAGCTGCAAATAACAAAAGCCATAATATACTGTGAACTAATTAATTTTAAATGTGAAAAAAAAGACATGACCAAAACAAATTAAACAATACTACAATGCTAGCTAGCATGGGTATTAGTATCAATATGCAACACCCAGGGATTCCTGGGAGGTATTTTACAGGAAGGATATCTACCGTTAGTTTAGTATGATCAATTAGGTTAGGTTACGTTTATAATTTTTTGTTAAGTTAAAATAAGGCAACATTCTGAATGATAGTTAGTTTGGTAAAAAATTTACGTCCAAAATCAAAATGTTTGTTTAAAAAATAGTCAGTAACACAAATCGGAAATTTATCTGAGTTAGGAGAGGTGAACTTATATTAAGTTAGGTATGTCAGAGCAAGGTTTCTAAACAAGTTGATTTAGGATTAAAGGAAAAAAGTCATAAGTGATGCAAGCTTGAGTACTAGAGCAAGTTCGGTTTAAGAGCTACCGGTACGTCAAATTGATTTGGTTTGGTTACTAAAAATAAGCAAAGGAAGGTAATTTTGTTAGGACACTTCTGACATTTAAGTTAGGTTAAAAATATCAACTTTTCTAAATAATTGCTGATTTGGTTAAAACTGGCTATCTTAAATAACAGATTAAGTTGAAATAACTATATGTCAATGATAAATTTACCCAGGTTAGGTTTGGTTTATCGTTGCTGGGAGGTTAGTCAAGTAAAAATTAAATAACAGACACTAGTGACCCAAATAGGTATTGTTTAGGGTTTGGTAAGTTTGGTGGGAAACGTTTGTTGAAGTCAGTCACAAGATTAACAGGTGTGTTAGGTTTAAAGAGTTGAATATTGTAAAGGATAAGTCTGGCGAGGTAAAATATTGGCTCACCTGTGTTCGTTCCTTGGGCAGGAGTCTGTGGCTGCCGGTGTTGATCACAGGTAAGATACACGTGCACCAGTGATGACTGGACCTTCACAGACTACCTAAGGTGAGTGATAACAGACACTGGATGCCCTCCAGGCGATGGCTGGGGGCTGTATAACGCCAGCCACACACCGCGGCCCGCGGGGCTTCCAGCAAGGTTACTCCCAGGGCTCCTTGTGTGACAGCCTGTGGATGGTGGCAGGCGGTCACCAGCCATCGCTTGGAGGGTCTCCAGTGTCTGTTATCACTCAATCTCTGTCAGTCTGTGAAGGTTGCACCTGCATTTTACCTGTCAGCGAACACCACTTCAGTCGTGATGGCCATGTAGGTGTTTCCAAGGTCCGCCTCGCCGAACCACTCATCTCAGCACGGTCAGCACAGTCCACAGATATTTCAGGATGAGTTTCAAATCATTACACGCCTCCAATTCGTCTAGACGAGGCAGATATATTAGGAGGTGATGCCTTTCATCCCGCTGTAATCCACCATGTTGCAATACTTATGCATTTTTAACGGTGCTAAGGGAGCCCCTTCCCCGCCTTAAATTTTCCGCCCGCTAAGTGCTCCAGCTTCAGCGCTAAGCGGCCCAGCGCCATTTTAAGTAGAAAACTTAACGATTCTTTGCCGTTAAGTGCACTTAGCGATGCTAAGAACTTTTGTGTATACCGCCCCAGAGTCTGATGAGGAGAGCCATTTCTTGCGTCACAGGGTACCTGGAGTCGCCTTCGGAGAGGCTTTTGCTCACGAGCCCCAACGCCGTGACGTCGCTTCCTGCCACGACGGTGATATGTGCGGGTATTAAATTACCTCTGTTGTTTGATTTACTGTCCCAAATTTGAATTATAATAGTCTTATTTAGCTAATTTCACAAAGTGCAATTTCTCCAAATTGAATAAATTTCTCCCTAATGGTACATAATATAACAGGAGGTAAATTTTGCATACAAATTTCCGACATTATGCTTTGTTTGGAAATTTAAATGCTAAATGCTGATGCTGGGTGCAACCTTCCTTATAACCCCACCTTATATATACTATGTGGGAAAATTGAACAAGTAGACGAGACTTACCTTGTGTCAGTTGAAGTATGCTTGTAATTTTACGAAGCAAGCCGCCTCTGCTAGAGGGGAGCCTTCACATGAGATACACTTCTCCGCGCCACCACCAGACTTCGAAATATACGACCACCCACATGCCGTAAGATAAGCATAACCGTATAGGATGGTGAATGAGTCCTAATCATGCAAGCATGGGAGGGAGTGGAGGGCATGTGAAGGCTCCCCTCTAGCAGAGGCGGCTTGCTTCGTAAAATTACAAGCATACTTCAACTGACACAAGGTAAGTCTCGTCTACTTGTTCAATTTTACATCATCAAGCCGCCCTCTGCTGAGAGGAGCCTCCACATGAGGCTTTGAAGCCATGTGGGTGTCGTATCTGATATTAGTTATGAATTTGGGTCAGTAAATATTCGTGGACACCGATGATCTACTGATATGTTCATATACATACACGTGCACATAAGTATGACAAAATTTCCCTTTGAGCTGTATAATTCATTTGACAAGAACATGTTATGAGCACCCAGCTAATCTGAACAACTGCTCATCCATTGTGAAATGCTGATCTACTGCTGTGTAAACTTAGTGTATAACTAATAATAAACCATATGCCTTGGCTGCGCACCACACTTTGATACCCAGACATGGTAATGTAAATGTTCACAAAATACAAAATAACATTTAATCAGTTGCCTGAGCCCTATACGTAACCCGTAAAGTCCACCCATATGTTGTAGTAAGATACCCAACTCATTCTAATATGGCTTCCTGGAATGGGTCTGATTCGGCAATAATATGCTTGTCATAATATTTTGCAAAAGTGGTTTGTCTTGACCACTCCGCTTTCACCATAATACATGTTGCTGGGACAGCTATAGCCTTGGCTTTCGACGCTGTGACTGGCGAACACTGCCAGCTGTAATTTGGCAGTGTCTACCCCTGACATGTGAAGCATGTTCTTGATCCAACGTGTGATGGTGTCTTTTGAGACAGGTTTGTGTGGTTTGATATAGCTGATGAGTAGGTTATCCACCTTGTGTTTGGTGATCTGTCTGAGTTCCTCTGTCTGTTTGATGTAGGTTAGCAAAGTTTTACATACACACAAGCTGGCATCTCTAGAATAAGCCTGAAACTTCACTCTTTGAATGTTATAGTTAGGTCTGCATTGTTTAATGTTTCCCCCAACTGAACAGAAATGTAATCATCCCCTGTGCTAATGCCTGTTAGCACCAACAAGTGTAAAGTTTGGACTCTCGCCACTTGTGTAAGTGCCATCAACATCACAAGCTTCAGGGTTAGTTCTTTGAGGGACAAGTTTTGTAATATGTACATAGATCTAAGTTCCTGTAGTACTGGTGTAACATCCCAGGTTTCCCTGTACCTGGGTTTAGTTGGTCTTAGGTTGAACACCCCTCTCATGAATCTGTTAACCAGCAGGTGATTCCCCGCTCTACAGCCATTCACCACAATGCCTAGGGAAGAGAGAGCACCCCTGGCTGTGTTGAGGCATTCATACCCCACTCTCCCGTGGAAGGTTTCCGTCAAAAAGTTGATGTTGGATACAGTGGGATCAAGGGGATTGATGTCCCACCTATCACAAAATTGCATCCATCTTCTGATGTGTGGCCTGTATTGTTTCACTGTCCCGGGTTTCCAGGAGGCCAGGATGATGTCTGCACCCTCTGCAGATATGCTCCGTTCTCCGAGTGTCTCCCGGACAGTAGGCATGCCATAAGTCGCGTGTGCTTCATTATTGGGTGCATCTCCGCTGAGGAAGGGTGCGTCAGTACGTCCTTCCTTCTCATAATTATGCGGGAGTGATCGACCAACATCCTGAGTATCATGCCCATCCATGGCTGCGACAGCCACAGGGGTACAACCATCCACCCCTTGGCCCTTTCTGCACGCGTCTTTTGCAGGCACCTAGTGATTAAAGAGAATGGGGAAAAATGTAACAGAGGTCAAATATCATCCATTTAATTGAAAAAAGCATCGAAGTAAGCTGCCTCTGGGTCTGGCTTCCATGAACAGAAATAGGCCACTTGGTTGTTAAGTCTTTAAGTCTAGATGCAAACAGATCAGTGGAAGGGGTGCCAAAAATCTGACATAGGTCTTGGAAAATGAGTTCATTCAGCTTCCATTCGTGCCTGTCGTTGACTCTACGAGATGCAATGTCCGCCATAACGTTGTCTTTTCCTGGTATGTGTGAACACGTGACCCATGCATTATTAGCTACACACCATTCCCAAATTGAAGTAGATATCATTACAAATTAGTGACTTTGTACCTCCCATTTCATTTATATATGTCATGGCCGTAGTATTGTCGCAGAAAACTTTGATGTGCTTCCCACAGAGCTCAAGTCTGAAAGTCAGTATTGTTAGGAGGATTGCTTTGAGCTCAAGAGCATTGATGTGTAATTGTTTCTCCTCTGTTGACCAAAAACCACTAGTGGTCTGCTGATTTAAGTGACCGCCCCAGCCTGTACCAGATGCATCCGTGTACGTACAGGTCAATATCTGTGCCTGCTCTGCATAGTTGCCTGTCCTGTGTTGAAATATTATTTAAACACCAAGTTAGATCAGCTTTCATCTCATTAGTGATAGTCATCCTCCTGCTAAAGTTTCCTTTCTCCTTCTGCAAAGCTGCAATCTTCGCAGTTTCCAACTTCCTGTAGTGCAGTTTTCCCAACTCCACTGCTGGGGTGGCAGCCACCAGGAGGCCAGTGACCCTAGCCACTTCCCTGATTTTGACTCTCTGCTTGCCCAGGAGTTCCTTACAGCTTTGAGTTATCTTCTCTACCCTGCGTTCCGGCAAGGAAATTCTCATACTGTTGGTATCAATGATATTGCCCAAGTACTCAAGGCGTTGTGTTGGGGCCAGGACTGACTTGTCTTCATTAATGCAGAAACCCAGTTTCCTCAACAAATTGATTGTATCTTGTATGCAAGCCAAGCATCCCTGCATGTATCATCTATAAAGCTGGTAATACTGTAACCCTTCTCAGAGTTGCAAAAACAGGGTTCATCAGTTTTGTGAAAAGTCTTGGACCCTCTGAAATACCATTTGGAAGACAAGTGAGCTGGTAAACTGTACCTTGCCATTTAAAACAAAAGAATCTCTGTTGTTCCTCTGCAATCTTTACCGAGCAATATGCACGTCTCAGATCTACTGAAGCCAAATAGTCTCCTGCATTGATAAGGTTAATGGCTTGCTCAAAATTCTCCATTTTAAAGTGTATGTATGGGATATGGATGTTTAATTCTTTCAAATTGAGCACCAACCTAAATTCACCGTTCTTCTTCTCCCTTAAAAAAAATGGGAGAAATAATTTGATCCGCCTTCCTCTGCATAACCTTAATCACCCTGAGCCTTAAGAGTTTGGTAATCTCACAAATAATTTGTTTTCCTACCTTATTAAATTGATATTCTAATTCACTTCAGAATAAATGGTCAATGTCCTCAACTTTGATATCAAGGTGGCAATGTTGTACAATATCCAAAATAATTGGGTCAGTAGTAATGCTACGCCACTCATGTGCAAAGTAATGCAGTCTACCCGCTTTGAAGCTGTTACTGGCCTCTGCTATTGCCTGGGCCTGTAGTGTGTGCGGCCCCTGGCGTTTTTTGAGTCAGTGTCATGACGTGCAGAGGTTGGTCGTTGACTACCCCTGGAGGCCGACTTGTGCAGTCCATAATGCTGGAATCTGGAGGAGAACTCCTGTGCGAGGTCCTTCCCCAAAAACCTCTCGTCCTTCCTCCAGCGTATCTCCACGTAGCAGGTGGTTTCTTGGCTGTGATTTTGTGTTTCAGTTTCTCTGACTCTTCAATGTGCTTAGCGGACTGTGAGACGTCATCCCCAAACAAGAATTGGGTCATTGGCACCTTGTCTGAACAGAGGTGCGAGTACTTTTTGTTGATCTCCCGCTTCATCACAAAATGCCGTGGTGGTGGCATGGGGAAGTGTATCTCATGTGGAGGCTCCTCTCAGCAGAGGGCAGCTTGAAGATGTAAAATTTACAGTTTGATGACTAGGAGATACCACTTGAATCAAAGTAAGTGAGTTAGTTACCTGCTAAGCTCCTGAGTCATTATGAGAATAACTAAACTGAAGGTGAGGGTATGAAGATGTTCTCACTATGAAGTGTGGCATCAGAGAGAGAGAGCATGCTAGTGAGCTACGTCAGCAGGTGCCACGCCATCAGTTGAACCACTGATAATATTCAAAACACTCTTCATTACACTTCTAATTATTCTGTGGTATTGAATTACTACCACTTTTTTCTAATTCTAAATGAATATCACTAAATTAATGATAATAAAAGGTAATATGCAATATATACAAAGTGGAATAATTTCCACAGCTAGGGCCTGGCAAAATATGAGGCATTGCCTCAAGTGATCTCACAACCCCCTGGATTAGATTTCTTCAGGGTGACATAGTGCTTGGTGAGTGCGTGGTGGTGGAGGTGCTTGGTGAGTATGCAGTTGGGGGGGCTTGGAGTTGATGGAGTGATAGGATTTCCTTCCCCCTGCTTTCACTTGTTCAATTCTATTTTCACCTTAACTTAAAGCAGCTGACATGGTGGAGGTAGTGGTGGTAGTGGTAGAAGAGCCTAAGATAGGGTTTATAAAATTGTCCTTCCCTGCACCTGCCTCTCCACTTCGCTCATTTCTCTTTCTTCTCCTCTGAGTAATACAATCAGTAACTCCATCGCTAAATGAGAGCCTCCTTTTGCTACGGAAAATACCTCCTCTCTGGCAGGAGGGGCATGTGTGTCAATCCCATCATCTGAAAAGGATGCACTGTTTCCATTAAGCCCCTCGCACACATTCATGGTCACGGTCCTGATCATCCCCAATTTTCTGCCAGTGGCAGAAAATTGGCCTGATCGGTGGTAAGATCAGGGATGGTTGGCGGCAAGCTGCCATGCATCACTGGTTTATTTTGATGACCGTAGATGCCATTGACCACCACCAGTCAAATTAAAAATGTTAAAAAATATCAGGGATGCTCCCGGTTGACTGGCAGTCTCAGAAAAAAACTGATTGATCGGTGGTACACCTGCGATTGCTGGCAGACATCCGGCAGCAACTGGGGGTAAACCACAGGCAGGTGGCAGTAGGCCAGCTGTGGACCACTGGAAAGCTACGTCAACACCTTTGTGTGACCTAGAGATCAGCAAGGTGTGACCTGTGATTAGACAGATTAACCCTTTCAGTACGTTGACACCGACGTTGGCGTCACCGTATGGAAAGGGTTAGTCCTCTTCTAAACCTCTTTATCCTTTTCCATTTCCTCTTAATCCTCTTCTAAACCTCTTAGGATCAAATGGAAGAGGATTAAGAGGTTTAGAAGATGATTAATCCTCTTCCATTTCCTCTTAACCCTTTCAATACTGTGACGCCAACGTCTGCATCACCGTATTGAAAGGGTTAAGTGATTAGGCCCCGTAAAAATTATGTAATGTGACTGTTCAATATATCCCTGTCCATGTGCTTGCCTGCTGGATCCTCAGCCTCTTATTTCTTCATGAGGGTATCTAGCATACCAACATGACCTCTTCTCTGCATCCATATTCTCACCCACGTTGCCTTATGTCGCTTCTATATTCTTTCAATTGTCATTTTCCAGTAGGTATACAAGCAACAACAAAATCTGGATTCTGTCCACGTCCAATTTAACCCTTGGAGTATGGGTGGCAATATATTTCTCTGGATGGTGTGCATGGGGAAAATTTAGACATTTAAAAGAGGTGGAAATGGTGTCTTTCTTCTTTGCAATAATTGTATATTCATCTAGTATATGTGGTGGTGTAATAAAACTTCTCTCCTAATAATAAAATAGTTATGACAGCCGAAAATATTGCGCATTTTCTCGTGGCCGTGACGTGTTGCGTTGAAGCACCACACACACACACACACACACACACACACACACACACACACACACACACACACACACACACACTCTCTCTCTCTCTCTCTCTCTCTCTCTCTCTCTCTCTCTCTCTCTCTACTTGCCCCTCCCTCCTCTGTCAATGTCACTACCATAGCAGTCATCAGAGTCACTGTCACTTTGATTCGCCCGCGCTCTACTTCCGCCCGGAGCAGAGGAACTGCTTGATGCGTCACGAGACATGCCAGATGTATTCCGAACAAAAGTGGAAAATGATCTGTGGCCTTTGGTATGGCGCGCGCTGAGACAAATGAGAGTGTGTACAGATGCCAGATGCCTCCACCATTCTTCTGAGTCAAGAACTGGCGGTATATTTGAAACGTAGGGAGCGTATATAGAGGTAGCGCACTTATATATACGATCGCCGTAATGTAAGGGTTAAGGAGTTCAATCCCACGTTCACGAGAGCTGAGGAAAGTAATGGCGATGTCAAACACAGGAATGATTGAAAACACCTGAGGGACATTTATTATACATACCCTATCCACCAGGTGTAGTAACAACCGTGTTTGATTGCCAATGTGTCGCAGGCATTTTGCACTGCATAATGTCACCTGTTTACTGCACCTGTTTACTGCAGGCAGATAGGAGGCAGAGCTGCATAATATGCAGGTCTGCCGCCTATCTGACCTACCGCAGACTGACCTGCAGTTGTCGTAGATCAGTCGCCGGTCATAGGAGGTGAAATTGAAAGTTGTACATGGTCGTTGGATTTTAGGTGGTGAGCAGCTGGTCCACCTGCGGTGCACAGGCGGAAAACTGCAGGTGCAATGCCGGTCAAATGACCAATCGTGAATATTACTGATCTTGCCGGCAGGCTGGCCACTATTTGCAGATTGGGGATGATTGGGACCGTGACCGTGAATGTGTGAGAGGGGCTTTACTGATCGATGACTGATGATGAGCATTGCTCATCATCAGTCATCGATTGAGCAACTGCCCGGGAACCTGTGCGAGGCAGTGTTGCCAGTGCCAGAGCAGGGCTACCTTACTACTGCTTCTGAATTCCTATTCTATCTATATATCTCTACCACCCTGCTCTCTCACAGGAACTTTCCTCCAGGGGGTGGCCATGGCAGAAGTGTCTCCATCTCTCCTGTTCTGGCACTCCTCTTAGCACACTCAATCCTGCTACTTCCAACTCTCTCACTTCAATACTCTTTCACCCTATCCATTATCCATTTCACCGGTGGTGTTCCCCTCATACACTTTCTCCACAAATTCATTTTTCTTCATTCCCATCACTTGTCCAAACTATCTCAGCGCACCACGCTTCACCCATTTGACCACTCCACAGTCCACTCCTATCGCTGTCACACCCATACCAAACCTCTCATACACGCTTTCATTACTTTCTCCATCCCATCCTGAAATACCATGTGCACCATGTGTTATATAACTCATTTCCACTGCACATATTCTCAATTGGTGTGCTGCATTACATGCCTATGTCTCTGATGCATACCACAGAGTTGGCATTCCCCTCTTTACCTCCACGCTCACACTTCTTCCTCTCGTAACTTTATCTAACGTACCTACCACAGTACCTGTCTGGCCTCACTGCTCTTTCCCTTACTTCACCTTCCATACTTCCATGCTTACATAAAACTGTCCCTAGATATTTAAACTCAGTCACCTTCTCCATTCTTTCTTCCCCCAGCCTTATCCTACATTTCATTGTTCTCTCTACTTTAACTCTGTACGGCTTTGCAAAATCAATGGTCTGCTCTCTTGCCCTCTCAAATACCATAACCTTACTCTTTCCAGCATTCATTTTCAGCTTTCTCCTCTTACACATACTGTCAAGTTCATTCACTATCCTCGGCAGTACCCCCTCATTCTCTGCCAACAAGAAGTCCTAACACAGTTTATTCACTTTCTCGCTTCTTTTGCTTATTTTTCTGTCAGAATTTTTTTTTTTTTTTTTTTTTTTTTTTTTACGTCTTGGCCTATTGCGCCGGTAGGCTTCTTCCCGGTGGATCCTGATGGTTGGTCCAAGGCTTCTTCCCGGCGGGGCCTGATGGTCGGCCCGGCCCGTTCTGGCGCAGGCGAGTGTTTATAGTGGCGCCATCTTGCATTGGCTCATGCTGCCCTCCCGGAGCTCATCTTTAATCCTAGAATCTAGAGTCCGGGTTGATGGTGGTCTTCTGGACAGCTTGGGAGTAGTTTTAAGCCACTCGGCGGCAGCTGAAAAATCCCAGCTTGGTGGCACCGGTCGGGGATTGAACCCGCGTCCTCCTGAACGCGGGGCCGTCTCGCTATCTGTTCAGCCACCGCCTCCCCATACACTGCCAATATGTTTATGAATATATTTCATATATGATAGAAGCCGTCTTATATGTCGGGGTATTGGAGAAGACTAGCAGGAGCATCATTTCTGTTACCCAATAGGCTTGTAATACCAGATGCTATATTCAACATGAGACTATGCTAGCTACTTACAAAAAATTAAAGGTATACAAGCCTTGACAAATTTCTGGTAGCTATGTGAAATGAAAAGGTTTAGGGCTACAGCAGTCACCAAAGCTGGCGCCTGAAAGATGTAGAGCAGTTTATGGGTTGATAACAATTTTCAAAATCAACAGGCCATTTCTCTCAAGGGAGAGTTAGTAATGTGAAAGATATGAGTTTCCAATAGTTTTTGTTTATTTCAAAATAATTTGTGTATCCCACCACCACGTGGTTCTTATTGTTTTTATGATTTTCATATATCACATGGTGCATTGCAGGCTGGCAGCTATTCACCACACTGAATCAACACTGGTTATTATTTTAGTTAAAAGTTATTGTTTAATTTTGGGCACTATGAAGACATCAAATGGATTTAGTAATATTCAGGTTTTGAACAAAATGGAAGATATTAGAAAAGAATATGATATTCTCTGTGCCTCAACAGGTAAAGGAATTCGAGGTTCTGTAAAGGGCCTTGGCTTACGAGAGAAGGAACTGCAGGAGCTGGAAGCAGAAGACTTGGAGAACATGACTGAGGCCTCTCTTGACAGCTTCAATCAGGAGGCTGCCAACATTGAAGGGTAAGATAGGAAAACATTATCCTACTGCTGAATGGACTTGAAGTCGAATAAAATGGCAGATGTGGACGGTAGCAGTCTTTCCATAGTTTGAATTGGATCATTTCTTACATTTATTCATTCTTTCATCTATGATGCCTGCTCCTAGGAGCTCCTGCTAGGGATGGCCATGACAGAAGAGTTTCCATCTCTCTCTATCCAGACACTCTCCTTGCCCACTCAAAGTTTCTCAAGGATCTTTTCCCCCCTCTCCCTGACATACTCCTGCACCCTATCCCTCCATTTCACTGGAGGTCGTCCTCTAGCATTCCCTCCCTCTATCTCACTCACATACATCCTCCTGGTCATCTTACTCTCCTCCATTCGCTCCTTGTGGCCAAACCACTTTAAAGTCTGTCGCTGCACTTCTTCCACCACTCCACACTTCTTCCCTTCACCCCTGTGACACATTCCAAAACGCTCGTACACACTTTCATTACTCATTCCATCCATTCTACTCACACCACAAGCACTCCTCAAATAACTCATTTCCACTGCCTGCACTCTAGACCTCTGACTGTCATTCCAGGCCCACGTTTCACTTGCATATGTGAGGGTTGGTACTATTATTGTATTTCTCAAATCCTCTTTACCTCCATGCTCACACTTCTGCCATTCATGATTCGTCCCAAAGACCCAACCACCCTTCTTCCTTGCAATGCCCTTTCTCTTATCTCTCCTTCTGTACCACCATGCTTACATATAACTGATCCAAGGTACTCAAACTCATTAACCTTCTCCATTTCTTCACCATTCAAAATTTCTTGCATGGGGTCCCTAAAGTTTGGTAGTGATTCATTCCGAGTCAAACAGTTTTCTCATCACCTTGACTTGCATAACTTTAAGACATCTTACTATCTGCTTCGTTGATTTAACCCATTCGTGGTTACCTTTGTTACAATGTGTGTAGGGTGATGTGGGGGTATACCGACCTATGGGGTGTAGAGAAAAGGTGTCATATCATCTCCCCTAAATTATAATAAAATAGTTAGCCCAATAATTTTAAAGAAGAAAATAGGAAGCCTCAAGGTGACTGCAGACTTTTGTTAACCACGCGAGTCGTCAGACCGTCAGGTGAATTTTTAGATTTTTTCGATGCTTGATGTTATATTTCACGTTTCTCATATATAGTGTTTCGTGACTGCGAAAGTGTGCTGATTCCAGTGGTGTGACTGTTTTTAGTGACAACGTATCTACCATGATATTTGCTGAAAAAATTATGCAGTCCAGCCATTTCTTGGTTCCTCATGGCTGGCTATATTACGTAAGTACATTGAGGATATATCGAACAGGGTTATATCGAACAGTTCGGTCTACTCCCTATTTAAATCCCATTTAAATGCCCACTCATCCCAAAAACTATGTATCCAAACACTATAAAATGTACTTGGTTTTATACAATTTATACAAGCCTCCAATACCTGGTATGCAATATGAAATTGTTTGTGAATTCATTACAATCTAGTTTAATTTGTTGTGATTGAATATTCTTAGTTCATTTGCTTTCAATATTTTATTTGAGGATAACATTTAAAACAATATTCTGATTCATTATATTAGTAAAAATGATGGTGTTTGGATCACCCCTTTACCAATTAAGTTTGGAACACCCCATGTAGTGGGGGTGATCTGGACAGTCGTACCCCTTTTGGAAAAAAAACTTAACTGTGAACCGTGTATATTTCTTACAGTTTTGAAAAAAAATTACCAAGATAGCCCTGTACCAGAGGTATATTTTCCAACCAATGTTTTTCAATAGAGTTGTTTTTCTGATTTTTAATAAATATTTTTCCCTTAGTAGTTCGGATTACCCACACCTCACCCTACTACCCCTGGTCACGAACAATGGAAAACCAAATTTTCGGCCGAATGAACCCAAAATATCTCCACATAAAGAAAATAACATGGAAATTTCCTCTCATTTTCTTTCTTACAGGCCCCGCCGGCATTTAACTGTCACCTGTGGTGCGGTGTGCCAGACACCACTGAGATATTATTTTCAACTCTTCCTCTAACAATTGTTTCTCTTTTGCACAACACTACATTCTTATGATATTGTATCACTATAAGAACACAACTAGTCTCAAAATAGTAATTATGAACGGGAAACATAAAAAAGGAAATGTGGCATAACAATTGTTTCCTTTTGTACAACACTACATTCTTATGATAGTGTACCTCTTAAATTCCGCCGCAATGTTGCCTCTCTTTCTATCTTCTATCGATATTTCCACGCTGACTGCTCTTTTGAACTTGCTAACTGCATGCCTCCCCCCCTCCCGCGGCCCCGCTGCACTCGACTTTCTACTCATGCTCATCCCTATACTGTCCAAACCCCTTATGTAAGAGTTAACCAGCATCTTCACTCTTTCATCCCTCACGCTGGTAAACTCTGGAACAATCTTCCTTCATCTGTATTTCCTCCTGCCTACGACTTGAACTCTTTCAAGAGGAGGGTATCAGGACACCTCTCCTCCCGTATTTGATCTTGCTCTCGGCCACCTCTTTTGTTTCTTTTTTAGGAGCAGCGAGTAGCGGGCTTTTTTTTATTATTGTTTTCTTTTTTTGTGTGCCCTTGAGCTGCCTCCTTTGTTGTAAAAAAAAAAAAAAAAAAAAAAAGTGGGTTAGCTTGTGTGGTAGTACAAGTGCAGATGAATGTTGGCACTCTCTGAAGCATCACTTATTGTTAAATATGTAGGTAAAGTCTTTGTTGAAGCACATGTAGTCATTGTTAGGTATGTAGACAGTGTGTATCTTTGTGAAAGCCATTTCTTCCTCTAATGCTTGCCTTGGTTTCCACGTAAAGCTGCCGTATTTTAGGGCAACTAAACCTGACTTAAGTGACCATCCTCTCATAATAAATCCTGTCCAGCAGAGAGAGCGAAAAAGGATAGTTGAGTACTCCATTTACTAGGATTCCCCAACGAGGCACGGTCTCTCACTCACTCGCTGGTCCCCCAGCAAGGATAGATTGTCACACGTGGCAGCCATGTTTACTTCGTGACGTCATGAAAATGTCACAAGGTCACGTGAGTGAAAATACTCTATTGCCATGGTTACGTTTTGTGAGCCTTCTTCAAAACACAAGTGATCGATAAGTATGGGCGGGGGGCGGGGCAGGGCAAGGAGGGGCTGGGCAGCACCTCGCCCCGCCGCGCGCCAGCCAGCCAGGCTGACAAGCAGGCGCCGACGCCGCCCTTCGTCAGCGTCTCCGTCAGCGTCGCCGTCAGCGTCGCCGTCAGAGCGCCCACCGGCGCCGGCGCCATCCTTCGTCAGGGTCTCCGTTAGCGTCGCCGTCAGAGCGCCCCCCGGCGCCATCCTTCGTCAGCGTCTCCGTCTGCATCGCCGTCAGAGCGCCCAGCGGCGCCGGCGCCATCCTTCGCCAGCGCCCGCTGGCGCCGCCCCTTCGTCAGTGTCGCCGTCAGAGCGCCCGCCTGCCATCATTGTCGCTGCCGCTTGACGTCCTTGCTGATCGCTATGACCGCTCCCTCCCCCACCCGCTCCCCCGTCGTCGCCGCCGTCACCACTTGCCACCGCCGCCCCTGGCGGCCGCCATGACCGCTGGGAGCGAAGAGCACCAGCGGATATTGATTGAGGTGAACGTACTGGTTTTGGGGTCCAAGCCACCATGCCCAATACCGTGACCACCATCCCCATCACCTCCGCCTGACCAACCCACCCCCCGCAGCCCGTCCACCTGCAACAACCCCTTTGGCGCCCGCCGCCGCCACCACCGTCCCTATCAACGCACCCCCGTCAGCGCCTCCGTCGCCACTTTCGTCACGTCATGGTGGTCAGTGGTGGCGGTGGAAGTGATGGTGTGTGTGTGTGTGTGTGTGTGTGTGTGTCTGTGTGTGTGTGTGTGTGTGTGTGTCTGTGTGTGTGTGTGTGTGTGTGTCTGGATGGCCTGTTACCTCATATTTCTGGTGTAAATATGGATCAATACTCTGAAAATGTGTGTTCACCACGGCCTGATCACGTGGTGGACTCGTAATCGCCAGCAGGGACCCTCCCGACATGAGCAAGTGCTCTTTATCGTCGAATTATGGGTACCGCCAGGACCTCACACACCACACACCCCATCCCCCTTGCTCAAGGGGGGACAATAATAATAATAATAATAATAATATTGCAACGTTTTGTGGATCATATGCACGTTTCTCTAACGTTTCTACTACCTTGTTACCACGTCCCCATCACCTTTTAACAACCCTTTTACTGCATCCCATTACGCCTTTTGCTAGGTTCTGGTATCTTTAGTGTGCACATTCCCACAACCTTTCTGATAAGCATGTCTGCTACGTTGTACAGAGTTTTCACTTCTTAACATCCCATTTGCCGCACCCCATTGCGTTTTTTGATACGTTACTGCTACCTTTAGCGTGAATATAGCCACAACCTTCCTGCTAATCATACCATTACCTTCCTGCTACGTTTCTTGCAACAGCTCCTTCTATTACCTGTTACCGGGGTCATACATCATATTTTTGTTTACTGCTCACACTCACTTAACTATAATCCTTACCTTTCTTTTAATGCATATAAACGACACTGAAAATCAATGTAGTTACACTTGAAGATGAGATGATCGTAAAAATCTAACTTGGTCTTCGTCAGCAAATGAGCAAAGATAAAACAAGACATTCCTAACTTATATTTTATTCATACTTTTTTCCTTTCTCTTTTGAGAAATCAGTAGATGCAATCCAATATAACACATTTATTTAGAGCATGTCAAAGTGCTAATTATTGACAGGATGATTTTTTTTTTTTTTTTTGCAAAGAACAGACAGAATAATAGAGTTCGCTAGTTAAGGCACTTGTTCTTTCCAGACATTATGAAAATTATTTTGATGACGGTAAAATCTTGAGCTCTATATTAGCATTGTAAGTGTGTTACCTTCACTAATTCCACACATTCATTTGCTTACGGGAGAATATAGAAGAAAGAAAAGATAGTTATACTTTGAGCTTTCAGAAAAAAAAATAGACAATTAAAACTACAACTTTAACTCTTATTTTTTCTAGGCACCAAACAAAAAATAAAAACTCCCATGCATAACATAACACACATAATTCTCATAATGAATCTAAGTACATCAAGAAGCATACACTTTTTTGGTATAGAAAAATTATTTTGCTGGGATTGAACCTTCATATACTCCTATCCTTGAGCATGCTAAGACAATGAAGTGAAGAAAAAAAACATCAAAACTATAAAAAATACACTCATCACATTTTTTCTACCCAAATGCTAGATCCCACACGATGGATCGCGAAAAAAAAAACTAGGTATTTTTTTCTCGTAAAGGAAGAAACACAATCACAAAGGATTAGGTTATGCTGACAACACCAACAACAACGACAAAAAAAAAAATAGATATACACTCTCCTGAAATAAAAATGATTTTACCGAACAAGTTTATCCTAATAATTGACCTTATACAACAGGGACTAGGTCATCAATACCAAGGACTTATAGTGGATCCTATTAGAGAGTAGTGTAGAATGGAACCAAACCCCAGGAAACCGCGTTATTAGGTCAACAGTAACGAGGGAATATAAGAACATAAGAACATAAGAACGCAGGAGTCTGCAAGAGGCCGGTAGGCCTGTACAAGGCAGCTCCTTTGAACCTAAGCTCCCGTGAATCTAACCCCACATAATATCACCGTCCATGAACTTATCCAATCTTTTTGAATGTGAGAATTGTATTGACACTCATCACATGACTGCTCAGCCTGTTCCACTCGTCTAGCACTCTGTTAGTAAACCAATTTTTGCCTATGTCCCTGTTGAATCTGAATTTATCCAGTTTAAACCCATTACTACGTGTCCTACCCGGTTCTCTTACCAACAGAACCTTATGAATATCCCCCTTATTAAAGCCCTTCATCCATTTATAAACCTCGATCATGTGTCCACGCACCCTTCGCCTTTCTAGAGAATGCAAGTTAAACTGTTTGAGTCTTTC
Source organism: Eriocheir sinensis (assembly GCF_024679095.1). Lineage (NCBI taxonomy): Eukaryota > Metazoa > Arthropoda > Malacostraca > Decapoda > Varunidae > Eriocheir > Eriocheir sinensis. Next base: position 137,891 of record NW_026112304.1, on the reverse strand, counting down.
CTCGTATGGCAAATTTCGTAACCCTTGAACCATCTTAGTCATCCTCCTCTGCACCGATTCTAACATTTTCATATCCATTCTACTGTAAGGTGACCAGAACTGAACCGCATAATCAAGATGAGGTCTAACTAATGATAAATATAGTTTAAGGAAGACTTCTGCGCTTCTGTTCCTTACGCTCCTTGAAATAAAACTCATTGCCCTGTTTGCTCGATTCTAGCTTGAATGCATTGTGCCCTTGGACGGAGATCAGAGCTCACTAAGACCCCTACTATCCATATGAGACCCTCTGACATACCGTTTTTCGCAAATATCTTTCAAACGAAGACTCGGATCGGCATGGGACTTTGGCACAGATTGTTTCACACACTCCGATAATTTTTGACGCTATTGTGCATTGCCAGATGCGGTTAATTATAGCGTTTACTCTTGACTGTGATGGCAAAACCTGCGTGAGCCACTTACACATTCGAACAGGTGAGGCGTGACGTATTTGTGACGTGTATCCACGACATTCCTCCACCCCTGGCTTCCCCTATACTCCCATCCTTTCCTTTCCCTCCCTCCTCCCCTCCTTCTCCCCTGCACCGCTCTCTTTCTCCCCCATACCTCCCCTCCTCTCTCTCTCTCTCTCTCTCTCTCTCTCTGTGGTAACCCTGCGGGTAACCCAAACACTTCTCTTGGTAACTTTGGTAACCAACCGGGTAACCCAAATGACGACATACCACGCGGAGCAGTCCCTCGTCGCCAGACTTCGTTTATCACCAACATTAGTGCCCCACTACCACAGCGACTCGGACGTTATCTCCCCGAGGACGAAGAGAATATGAAAACATTGTTGGACAATCAAGCCGCCAGCCCTGTCCCTTCGCGCTAAGACAATTAGCGGCCCCTTTGCGGCCCATACGTTACAAACAGTAGCGATAGAAGAAGTCATTGTCATTGGAAGAAGTCATTAATCATCAGCGCCACTTTACGCCGAAACAGGGAAGATAAAGTGACACCACTCATAACATCATTAGTCAACAGCGACACCTGACACCTGACTCCGAGGCGAGGAAAAATGAGAAAGGACAACGCCCATCTGACCTTTACACCTGCAGCGTCGGGCATACTAATTAGCCTCCAGCCTCGCGGAAGAAAAACCAGAGTGTGTCACAGCTACGTCACGCTACTAGAAGCCAATCACAAGGCTCCAAAGAACCTACGAAAGCTGAGCGTACAGTAGCAACAAATCACAAGGCCCCGTGGGAACTCACTGAAACAAAATAGCTGCCCACGAGACGCGAAAAGTACCTGAGCCCTCCTACGCCAGGACAAACGCCAAACCTAGGGAAAGCAGTAATCTAGGCCACACCTCGTAGATCCTACCATCACCCTTCGAGCTCCTCCCTCATCCTCGTCGAAGACTGCGTATAAAATAGGGAGCACAAGCGAGAACAGCAGAGAACAGCTCCAGAGCAGCTACAGAACAAGAACAGAACTAGCTCCACTCACTCGCGACAAGCAGAAGCGGCAGGAAGCAGCAAGATACAAGAAATCAAGAAAGAAGGACTCAAGCCAGAAGTCACGAAAGCAGAATTCAAGAAAGAAGGACTCAAGCAAGAAGTCACGAAAGAAGAACTCTAGGAACAAGAGCTCAAGAAAGAAGAACCCAAGAAAGAAGAGACAAGATAGAAGAAACGTGTTACCCTGCTCTTCACCCAAGATGCTGACTTCTGTATTGTTCGTGAGTAGAAGTGTGAGCTGTGTAGATTAAGGTCCAGTGCGGCATAGATTAGGAATTATTAGGAATTGTTAGGAAGTTGTTAGGATTTATTATTGTGTACTATTGCATGTTACAGGAGCAGTGATTACTGTCTCCATTTCTTTCATTATTGTATTATTATTATTGTGGTTATGTTATGTCACTGTGAGCCAGTATCGTGACAATACTCACGCCGTTATACAAGGCGAAAGAAGTACCATGCGTCTCTGAACGCTTCACTTTATTGTTTTAATAAATAGATTAGTTTATACATCTTTGAATATCCCAGAACTCACGTGCTTCGGCACACGTTACCTTGTAACCTCAACAACCTACAACATTCTCTCTCTCTCTCTCTCCACACAGGTACAAACGACGTCACCACGACCTGGTCTGAGGAACTCCTGGACAAGTACCGTAGGCTCATCCAGCAGTATAAGTCTAAATCCCCTAACATTTTGATTTCAGGAATTCTACCACGGACGTGGGATGAGAGCGACTTCTACAGTAAGGCCTTCAGCCTCAACAACCGCTTACAGACTCTCTGCGGAGAGCTTGACGTTGAGTTCTTTAACGCCTGGGCCATTTTCTACGGCCAGAGTAAACTCTTCCAGAGGGACGGAATACACCTGTCCCCATCGGGGCAGCCAGATTCGGAAGGCTCCTCAACGACGCAGTACGAACCAAAAAACGACTTTCAGCCACGTCCTTCCATTCCGCCCGTGTAAATAGAATCCATACATCGCGACAAACTCGTAACATTGAACCCGCCAGTACCACCACCTCTATTACCAAGCCTAAAGATAACCTGAGAGTCCTTAGTTTCAATGCGCGTAGCCTAAGAAACAAGTTTGATGAACTGCGATGTCTTGCTCTGACAGAAAACTTTGACGTAATTGCTATAACCGAAACATTTATCGACACCACAAATATTGATTTAAGTTCCGAATACAACATAGATGGCTACAGACTCTTTAACAAAGATCGTGTAAACCGTAGAGGTGGTGGTGTCGCCCTTTTCGTCAAACGCTATTTGCAACCCACTGACAAAACACCAAGAAACAGTAACGTTGAACATTTGTGCGTGCGAGTAAACATAGCAAAAGTCAATTTAAATATATCTGTCACCTACAGGCCTCCGGGCAATCACTGATGCCGATCTTGAAATGTACAGCGTCTTAAGGCAGTCACTTAATAACAGCGACTCACTGATATTAGGAGACTTTAACCTCCCCCATATCGGCTGGGCGACACTGTCGGATACAGAGGGTGAGTCACATAGAATGATGGAATTTTTAGAAGAAAATTATCTCAGCCAAATGGTTTCTGAACCAACTCGACAAAATAACATACTTGACCTTGTTATAACGACCCAAGATAACCTAGTCAGTAATGTCACGGTAGGAGAACACCTCGGTTCCTGCGATCATAAATTAGTGCGCGTTGACATTAGAGCTCAAACATCGGTGACTGAAAATAAAGTAAAGGTGCCCAATTTCAAAAGAGCTAACTTCGTAGAAATCCGACGAAAACTAATAGAAATGCAATTATCAAATGACGGTAATGTAGAGGACGCCTGGCTAAGCTTTAAAAATTATACTTACTCACTCAGCAGGACACATTTGTCCCCTTGTACGAGAAGCGAATTAACACTAATAAAAGCCCACCTTGGTTTAATAGCGAAATTAAACACTCAGTCAAGGAGAGAAAATTGTTTTACAGAAAGAACAAAGCACGCCCGAAAACATTAGACTCTATAATGATGCCAGGCGATGAGTAACAGATTAGTACGTCAGGCAAAGCGGAGATATGAAGAAACTATTGCAGCCAACTGCAAAAACAATCCGAACTCCTTCTTCAGTTACATAAACAACAGAAAGGCGATCAGAAGTGGAATTGGACCCTTAACAAACAGCGACGGTGCACTAGTGACTGACAGCCAACACGTTGCAAACCTATTAAACAATTACTATTCCTCGGTGTTTAATACTAACAGTCCTCCAACCACTACCACCAACACCAGTACTAATGTAAATCCTGAGCATGCATTGCCTAACTTTAAAATAAAACCCGATGAAGTCCTTAAAGCCCTCCAATCACTTAAAACAAATAAAAGTCCTGGACCTGACAAAGTATATCCAAAGAGCGAAATACTCTCCTCCCTCACAACCGTATTCAATATGTCCTTGCGACAAGGCATCGTCCCTTCGGATTGGAAAAAGGCTAACGTGACACCGATTTTTAAGAAAGGAGACAAAAAAGTATCAAGTAATTACAGGCCCATTAGTCTAACTTCGGTTGTAGGTAAGCTACTTGAGAGCATAATTAGAGACAAAATTGTGAGTTACCTTGAAAGCCACTCATTAATTGGGGACTCACAACATGGCTTCCGTAACAAAAGATCCTGCCTATCAAACCTATTAACCTTTTATAACGACCTCTTCACTGTTTATGACGTAACCAAATCACTGGACGTAGTCTATCTTGATTTCCAGAAAGTGTTTGATAAAGTCCCACATCATAAATTACTTTACAAATTAAAGCAAATAGGTATTGACGGTCAAGTAAACCAATGGATCGCGAATTGGTTAAGCAACAGACAACAAAGAGTAGTGATTGACGGATTTAACTCAGAGAGGGCGCCGGTCACTAGTGGCGTCCCTCAGAGCTCGGTTCTTGACCCAGTGCTTCATTATTTACATCAACGACGTGGATGTTGGACTCAATAATCGCATTAGTAAATTTGCAGATGACGCAAAAATTGGTAACTCGGTTCTCACTGACGAAAACAGGCAAAGCCTCAAAGAGGATTTGCACAAAATTTCAGCTTGGTCTGATGGATGGGAGATGCCCTTTAACGTAGACAAGTGCCAGGTCCTTCAAGTTGGAAAGAAATAAGAAGTTCGATTACGAAATGCGTGGCGTTAAACTCACAAGCGTTCAATGCGTTAAGGACCTGGGGGTCAAAATCGCGTCAAACCTCAAATTCTCACATCAATGCATCGATGCAGCAAATAAAGCGAACAGAATGTTGGGCTTTATTAAAAGAAACTTTTTATTCAAGAATAAAGATGTGATACTTCCGCACTTCGAATATGCGGTACAGTTTTGGTCTCCCAACCATGCAAAGGACATTGCTAAATTAGAAGGTGTTCAGCGTCGGGCAACGAATATGATCCCTACCTTGCACAACAAATCCTACAAAGAAAGGCTTTCCATCCTTAACATACTCTCTCTTGAGAAACGTCGCCTCCGAGGAAAACTGATCGAATGTACTTAATGGTTTCACGAATGTAGACAGAACAAAATTGTTTATGATCGATGACATTTTGCGAACGAGGGAGAATGGCATAAAACTCAAATGTAGACAAGTAAATTCAGACTGAACCAAATTTTTCTTCACCAACGTTGTAGTGCGAGAATGGAATAAGCTCCCACCGTCAGTGGCCCAGTGTAACACGATTGGTTCCTTTAAAAACAAGCTCGACCGTCACTTCCTTGAACTTAATATTATCTAGAGTAGAAAATCAACGTTTTGGAGCCTTCTGATTAATGTAGAATCCCTTAGGATTAAGGACAGACCATCTAGTCTGGACCATCTGTGTGGTCTGATTTTCTATGTAATTCTCTCTCTCTCTCTCGGTAGACATAGACATAATAAGAATATAAGTATTTAAAGAGGAGGTGTTATGTGTACGATAACGCGCTTTTGCATACGACAATCCCTCCCATATATCTCGCTATCTATTACTCATTTGACCTTCTTAGCGATAGTGAGTAGAAGAGAATAACACATTTTCTGTATATCTTCTATTTTTGTTTACTTACTTTACTTATTTAATCCATATAAGAATATTTTAATACATGAAATACACAAGAAAACTTTGTCAATTTTAACACGTCCTTATTTTCATAGCTTATTTAAACGCCCTACCTTACCTTACAGTGCTATATTAGGGGAGATCTAACTTAAATTTAATCAATCAATCAATTTAATGAGCCGCGGGAATGGTATATATACTTACCTAAGATATTTAACATGTCAAGTTCTTATTTCCACGGTTTATATATGGTTTAAACGCCTTTCCTTACCCTACAGTGTCATATTAAGGGAAATCTACCTTAAATTTATCCTAGGGAGGCGTGAGAAGGGTCAATTTACCTTAGACATGGGTTAATTAAGCAAAATGCAAAATGGCGCCACTATAAACACTCGCCTGCGCCAGAACGGGCTGGGCCGACCATCAGGCCCCACCGGGAAGATGCCTACCGGCAATAGGCAGCAACGTTAAAAAAAAAAAAATAATAATATATGTCCAGCAGGTCACAAGAGGAGGAAGAGAAAGGCTTCAGCATCAGTGTTGCCAAACTAGTGCGAAATATGCTAGTTCTAGCGCATTGACATCACAAACCGCGTAAATTTCGTATTTTTCGCATAGCGCGTTTTTTAGTGCATTTTTGTTCAATTTGGTGCACGTTCTAGCGCATTTCTGGGAATCCATGGTTGTAGGTAATGTGTGTGTGTGTGTGTGTGTGTGTGTGTGGAGGTCGATCAGGACAGCAGGTCGCACGTCCAGTCTCCGAGGCCTACTATATAGTAGGGATTAGCGAGCGAGGTAAAGGGAGCGGTGCATACCGTCACACCCTCCTTACCTCGCTTCCCGCCCCATAGAAACAGTACCCTCCACACACACACACATTCACTGCCAAGGATTCACTAAAAATTCCGGAAAGGCGGTTGCGGATTTACATTGAGGATTATGAGGCCGCAGCCTCTCTAGGCCCTGGGGATTCAGGGGCTCCCGATGATTAGAAAATTAATCAATAAATAGTAAATAAATAAATAGAAATGTGAAATAAAATACAATAACTAAAAAAAATCTTTGAACGTTGATAGGCCTATATATGTGGAGGCAGTCAGTCATCTGAATTTGATGACTTTTTTTTTTGGTATTTCGTTGGGGATATACCCCAAGGGAGGTTTTTACATGAGTTTTTTTCATACGTGTGCCTTCTCTGTAAGTATATTATTAGTCATTTCAAACAAGTGCTTGTCCGACATTTGATTATACACGGAGAAACTATCAGACGAGACAACACAGTTGACTAAAACGGGTCAAATTATGCATACGCAGCGGGGGTCAAATTACACATACGCGGCTATATCTAAGCCAGAGAGGCTGAATCGGCCTTGGGAGCAGCACAATGCTGAACCTGACTTGTGAACTTTCGTTGGTAATTAAAATGTTCGGTCTCCTTAGCTCCAATAACATTATACTGAGTTTGTTAGGTTATTATTTTGTAGAATATACTGTAGGTTGATAGTTGAGTAGATATTTATAGTATTCTCATTTTTGTTGTTGTTGTTGTTGTTGTTGTTGTTGTTGTTGTTGTTGTTGTTGTTGTTGTTGTTATTATTATTATTATTATTATTATTATTATTATTATTATTATTATTATTATTATTATTATTATTATTATTATTATTATTATAGTAGCAGTAGAAAGTGGCAGTATCAATATGATCTCAAAGTAATAACGATCAATACTATCATGATAACAATTATTTAGCTGCTATTACTGTCTTCAATGGAGGGAAGGAGACGAAAATTTTCCTAGTGCATTTCTAGCGCATTTCACACCTCAGTCTAGCGCTATTACACCCGACGTATTTGGCAACACTGTTCAGCATATGGCGGCCTGACGGTCCTCATATTTTCGTCTTGTTCGTCTGTTTTGGTGAGTTTTCTGTCTCGTCCCTGGCGGCTTTATGTGTGGGAGGATGTGAGATGCTGAGAGAGATGGTGTGAGGGTGTGGCTAGTAGAATGTGTGCCAGGAGGAGGAGGAAATACTACCAAAAACTGTTATAATGATTGGTAAGTATTCGGGTTAATATGTAGGACAGGGTGACCAGACAGTCCCCGTTTTCAGTGACCTGTCCCCGGCTACTGCTGTCCCCGGCTACTGCTGTCCCCGGCTACTGCTGTCCCCGGCTACTGCTGTCCCCGGCTACTGCTGTCCCCGGTTTTCACTGTGACTGAAAGATCCGAAATTCGAATAAAGGAAAAAATGAAAAAAACAATAAAAACGAAAATGTTGAGCAAACTATACGTCTAGCTGCGCACCGTACTACTCGCTCTGTACAGCGCTAAGGCACAGTGTATGTAACCAAGGAAATGATGAACAGCTTTGCTCGGCATAATTTGCGAGACTGCCTTCCAAGAACATACAAATTGTTAAGCAGTTGAATTTTTATTCAATTCCTTTGCAATTTAGGATAAATAGGGTGACAAACTTTTTTTGGGGGGGGTTATTTCGTTGGGGATATACCCCAATGGAGGAAGGCGGAGCATGCCGCAACCACGCAGACGGCTGGTAGAGAGTACCCAAATCTTTCAAGGAGGAGACCCAACAACGGGGCTGAGGGTGTCGGAAAGAGCCCACCTTTCCACCCCCATGGTAACTGATAGGTCTCGAACCCATATGCTCCAGGCACCCGGCCGAAGCGCAAGGGCGAGACTCTTTTAATATTGAAAAGTGTAAGACTCTACATATGGGAAGTAATAATGTCCAGCATGATTATTTCATGAGTGTTGGTGGTGCAAGACATGGTTTGGAAAAGGTGGAGGTGGAAAAGGATTTAGGTGTACAGATCAGTAGAGACTTGAAACCCAGTAAGCAGTGTTTGGAAGCAGCAAAAAGGGCAAATAATGTGTTACGTTCTCTTAAAAGAAGCTTTGTATGCATTGAAAAAGACGGCTTTCAAATTCTGTATAAGTGTTATGTTCGTCTCATCTTGAATACTGTGTACAAGCCTGGGCACCTTACTATCGTAAAGACATAACCCACCTTGAAAGAATTCAGCGTAGAGCTACAAAACTGGTGAAAGGACTGCAACATCTGACGTATGAAGAAAGACTAGTTGTACTGGATATCAAGTCTCTGGAGAGACGAATTGTGCGTGTAGACATCATAGAAACCTACCAGGTACTGACAGGGAAGGAATCAATCGAAAGTGCACAGTTCTTCACGCCTGCAGCATCTACACACCTTCGGGGAAATGCCATGAAGCTGTTCAAATCAAGATCCAAACTACTGCTACGCCAAAAAAATTTCAGTCAGAGGGTGGTTAACCAATGGAACAAGTTGCCACAGCATACAGGCAAGCTCGGTGAATGTGTTTAAGTCCAGACTCGACAAGTACCTTAAAGACATGGGTTTATACTATTAGGCCAGGCCTACAAAATAACCCATAACCCTTAAGTGTAAGTGTAAGTGTACCACGGACCACGGAGCCCCCGAGAGAAACTTTTGAATGCTGCTTTAGGAATGGTAAGGGCAGTGTCCCTGTTTTGTTTTTCAATGACAAAATACTACATGTTTTGTAGGTTTTACGCCTCTGAACCGAAAATGTCCCCGGATTTTGTCTCAGAAATCTGGTCACCTTAATGTAGGAGGAGTAGGCGTGGTCTGTCAAGCAGGGGACGATATTCTATATTGTTTATACCTCAGTGTGTGCAAAGTAATCTATTGAGCAGTGGAAATGGTCTAGAACATATGTTCAAATGCTGGGGGGGTCACGTGGGGGTGAAGCCCCCCTTCCCCTCCGTTAGCCATTAGGGTAAAGGTCCAGTATAACTCCGGCGCCTTAATTTTGGTCTATTTTCTTCCAAACCTTCACAAAACCCTTTGTACACATATAATACATTAATTACACCACAACACCCTGCCTGAAGTCATCGAGAGAGCAGGGAGGGAAGCGCCTGAATCAGTGGAGGCCCACCTCAGTTGTGCCAATAACAGGCAAAATCGACCAAAGTAACCAAAGTAAGTAAAAGTGGACAAATGCCACCTGTTTTAGGGTGGTTAGCGATGGTAGTGAAAAGGCATATACATACATTTGTTTTGTTGGCGGCAGCCATTGGGAGGTGAGCAGTGTTGCCAACGATCCGTTAGCGATGGTATGCTTGGTTACGCTGGTAAGCAGTTGATAGTTAGCGCATGTGAGCCCAGGTCCACCACGCATGGTTATTATTTTTGTTTAGAACACGCAGCCCAAGGGCTGCCGTGCTGAGGCCAGGTATATTATTAGGTAAAGGTGCGTGTTCTAAAATAATAACCACGTGGTGGACCTGGTCTCACATGCGTAATCACAACCAAGCTGCTGATCGCCAACACTGCTCACCTTCCAATGGCCGCTTCCGCCGCCGCCGCCGCCACCAAAACAAATGTATGTATATGCCTTTTCACTACCATCGCTAACCACCCTAAATAGGTGACGGTATTTCTCTGCCACTTTTTACTAATGTAGTTTAAAAATAATTTGTGACTATTGAAAAAGAGAGAAACCTTACTCGCTCGCTCGCTTGCATAGAAAACGGGTGTGAATGGCAGAGTATGGAGTGTGCTACGGGGAACCGTAGTACTCCTGATATATGTACCCCCCTAAAAGTAGGTTTTTACTGGTTTGCGCAGAAAACAACTATCTACACCAAAAAAGTTCTCATATTTTGTCCTTGAAAATATAATGTGTGTCTTGAAAATAATACGCCTACTTTTCGTACATTTTTACCAGTATTCGTTCTTTTGACACTAGTTCATTTGTTATACTTCAGATCAATAAATCTTTTTGGTAAATCTTAAGACTAGCGGCTCCTAGTGGGTGTGCATTTAGGGCACGGACGGGGTTTTGACAAGCGGACAGGCGTGTTTATGTCACAAGGGGTGTATTTTTCCACGCTGGCCTCACGATTTCTTTCAAGTCGATGGGCAATGAGACTACGAGCTCCGGGGTGAAGAAAGGGAAGAGCCTGCTCGGAAAAAAACCCTTCTTGTGACATAAACACGCCTGTCCGCTTGTCAAAACCCCGTCGTACGTGCTAGAAATGTTGTAATTATCCCCACACCGTGCCCTAAACGCACACCCACTAGGAGCCGCTATTCCTAAGATTTACTGGATTTCCTCCCTTAACTATAATATGGAGGCGGAATATCGTATTTTGGAGGCGCGGAGTCAATGTACACAGTTACCCCAAACAGCTCCAGACATTCCAGGAGCCCACACCCAGAGCCCTCCGAAGGTTAGCCCTGAGCCTGGTTCTGCAGGCTTCCCCAAAAACAAAAAGAATGGCTAGTCCAGCGGTTCCCTAAATTTTTAGGCCACACACCACCTCCCAGTCCGTGACCAAGTCCACGCACCCCCGCCAAGATTCCAGCAGTACTAAGGTTCCGTCGATTTCCTGTAATTTCATCCAGTTTCTACAAATTTTGTGCTGGCAAAGTATGAGGCTCTGAGCGACGGCTATCAAAACTGAATGAATATGTACCTGCAGGGTGGATGAATGTGCTCAGAGTCTGGGTAAGATTCAAACGGAGAACGGACAACTCCCTCCGCTGAAGCGTACAGCAAACATTACTTTTAAAACAATAGCAGTTAACGATGTGTTTGGAATTTTAATGAGACATACAATCCGACATTACATTATTTTTTTTCTTACATACCCCTAGTGATCACCTCATGCCATGCGGTCAGGGTCGCCAGCAAAACCGGATCGGGGTCGAGGCTCACGCCACAACCTCAACCTCTACTATGTATTTTGTTTTTGGCAGGTATATTTTTTTGTGGGGGGAGGGGGTTCAAGCCCCTCCCCCCACTGGCCAAGATCAAGGGCTGGACTAACTGCTCACCAAAGGGCTTGGGGGGGACTGTCAGGAGTGGAGGATAGGATAGGAAAGGAAGGGAAGGGAAGGAAAGAAAAGGGAAGGGAAGGGAAGGGAAGGAAGGGAAAGGAAGGAAAGGGAAGGAAAGAAAAGGGAAGGAAAGAAAAGGGATGGGAAGGGAAGGGAAAGGAAGGAAAGAAAAGGGATGGGAAGGGAAGGGAAAGGAAGGAAAGGGAAGGAAAGAAAAGGGAAGGATAGGAATACATAGGAAGAACAGACACCAGAAGACCTATCGGTCTATCGGTCTGTTTACTGCCGCTACTCATAGCTGGGCGTTATTGCGATAAGTTATCGCGATACTTTATCGCCGTTAACGAAATCGGGTTATCGGCCATCCGCTACTTATTTAAATATATATCGGTATCTTCGTTACTTTTGTGACCAAACCAGCGATAATCATTACTTTTTCCGCCTCTTAGAAAAAAAAAACTGTCTCCTCCCTACTCCGCATGCGTGGCCCAGGCGCCCGTGTTCTATGAAAAAACTTCGGGGTATGAAATATCTGCGGTGAAGAGATTTCATACTTAGATCATCAATATTAAAACACTTGGTTATTTCTTTATGTTAGACACAAAAATCAATATTTCAAAGAGAAAAATCATTTAACTTTGCCCCCAAAATTATTATTCACTGCCTCAAATTTAAAACTCCATATTCGTTTGTGAGCATGCCATGGTATTGAAGGCACACGGTGTTGTGTTATTTGATGACCCATCGTCAAAAGCAGGCGCTTTTGTTTACAAACACTGGTCTCTCGTGAACTGTGCATGTTCAGACCAGTAAGCGTAGCTCTGTACAGTCTCGCAAAGCATTTTAACACATTAAGAGTTGCTGGAAGGCTGAATCAGACAGACAGTACCACCATCCTCGTTGTTTCTAGAACGACACTCTGTACATATAAATACAACTCGTACAGAGTGTCGTTCTAGAAACAGCAGGGGTGGTGGTAGCGGTATTGTATGTCTGATTCAGCCTTCCAGCAACATTTAATTACGGTTAAAAAGCTTTGTGAGACTGTACAGATCTACGCTTGCTGGTCTGAGCATGCGGCAGGGATGCCAAATAACACAACAAGGTTCAGGCGTTTCTAGTATTACCGTCCATATGTACGTGTCAACGTGTGGTTTTCAGGTATTATTAATTTTCTAAAATACAGATAATGAAAATTTGAATTCATCTATGTTTTTTTATTTGAAATATCAATCAAGTATCGTTTTTGCCTATCGGACTTATCGCTAGCTAGTATCGGAATTATGGGTTTATATTGGGTATCGGTTATAGGTTATTGCCTATATTTGTGTCTCCAGTTAACGAATATCGGTTATCACCGATAAGGTTTTCCATTATCAGTTATCGGTTATCGAGAATAAGGTTTTCTGTTATCGTGCCCAGCTACGCCGCTACTACTAGTAATCTATGTGTGGTAGGACAAAACAGAATAGATGAAGGCTCCTCCCCACCCACCTCTCCCTCCGGCAACGTGCCAGCAGGAAATAGTTAGAAGAGAACACCATGTACCTTTAAGGAAGAAAGGGACATGGAAATTTTACAGTAAAGAGAGAAATAAGAGGAACTTACTACCCTTAACTTACACTACTGGTAACCTAAGCTGTGGGGGAAAATGGCTTCATTACATAAGAACATAGAAACACAGGGAGACTGGAAGAGGCTGAGTGGCCTACACAGGGCAGCCCCAGAATCACCCCTAATACTCACGATGGGTGAGGTGTAGTTTCAGGGGCACAGGTGGAGGCTTGATCCTCGTTTTACCGGCGGTACTATGCACGCACCAGTACCCTGTCACCTTACTGCACCCACACCTCACTCCACCTGTCATGCGGACATTAACTGTTGCTTTACTCTATTGTTAACTTACGCTACTTGCAATCTAGGTTGTGGGGGAGAATAATATGGATTTAGGTTGAGGTTTTGCTGCACTCTGTCTGGAAACATGCGAAGAAGAGTCAGTATAATCTTATATCCCGGAAGTACTTATCTAATGAAGACTTGAAGCTATTGATACTCTGCGCTAACTACTGACGGTGGGAGTGTATTCCAGTGATCGACGACTATTATTGAAAAAACTTCTGCGCACCAATGTGTTACATCGCTTTCCCTTTAACTTCATACCGTTGCTGCGTGTTATTGTGTTGGTGTCTCTCTGAAATAGACTATCTGGGTTAATGTTGTCGAATCCATTAAAGATTTTGAACACTTCAGTTAAGTCCCCTCTTATCCTTCGCTTTTTTAGGGAAAACATATCTAAACGCTTTAAACGCTCGTCATATGTCAAGTTTCGGAGCGCTGGAATTTGTTTGGTTGCTTGTCGCTGTATCTTTTCTAGCAAAAGTTGATCTTTGATATAGTTCGGTGACCAGAACTGAAAGGTGTATTCTAGGTGTGGTCTTACAAATGCTAAATATAATCTCTTCATAAGTTTGGGTGATTTATAATCAAAGTTTCTTGAGATTAATCCAAACATCATATTGTCTTTTTTACTCGCTGCAAACATTGATCACTCATTTTAAAAGTGTTACTGATAATGACACCAAGATCTTTTTCTTGTTTTACTTTGCTGAGCTCATGTCCTTGAATCTGATATTTAAAGTTTGGATTTTTTTTCACCTATGTGCATTACTTTACATTTATCTACGTTAAAACTCATTTGCCATTTTTCGCTCCAGTCGGCAAGTCTTATTAAGTCTGATTGAATATTCTCGCAACTTTGACTGTTCATTACCGTACCGTAGGGAAGGGAAAGAAAGGAAAGGAAAGGAAAGGGAAGGGAAGGGAAGGGAAGGAAAGGAAAGGAAGGAAAGGGAAGGGAAGGGAAGGAAAGAAAAGAAAAGAAAAGGGATGGGAAGGGAAGAAAAGGGAAGGATAGGAAAGGAAGGGAAGGAAAGGAAAGGGAAGGGAAGGATAGGGAAGGAAGGGAAGGGAAGGAAAGGAAAGGAAAGGAAGGGAAGGAAAGGAAAGGGAAGGGAAGGATAGGGAAGGAAGGGAAGGAAAGGAAAGGGAAGGGAAGGATAGGGAAGGAAGGGAAGGGAAGGAAAGGAAAGGAAAGGAAAGGAAGGGAAGGAAAGGAAAGGGAAGGGAAGGATAGGGAAGGAAGGGAAGGGAAGGAAAGGAAAGGAAAGGAAAGGAAAGGAAAGGAAGGGAAGGAAAGGAAAGGGAAGGGAAGGATAGGGAAGGAAGGGAAGGAAAGAAAAGGGATGGGAAGGGAAGAAAAGGGAAGGATAGGGAAGGAAAGGAAAGGAAGGGAAGGGAAGGGAAGGATAGGGAAGGAAGGGAAGGGAAGGAAAGGAAGGGAAGGGAAGGGAACGAAAGGGAAGGGAAGGGAAGGATAGGGAAGGAAAGGAAGGAAAGGGAAGGAAAGGAAAGGAAGGAAAGGGAAGGGAAGGGAAGGAAAGAAAAGAAAAGAAAAGGGATGGGAAGGGAAGAAAAGGGAAGGATAGGAAAGGAAGGGAAGGAAAGGAAAGGGAAGGGAAGGGAAGGGAAGGAAAGGAAAGGAAAGGAAAGGGAAGGGAAGGATAGGGAAGGAAGGGAAGGGAAGGAAAGGAAAGGAAAGGAAAGGAAAGGAAGGGAAGGAAAGGAAAGGGAAGGGAAGGATAGGGAAGGAAGGGAAGGATAGGGATGGGAAGGGAAGAAAAGGGAAGGATAGGGAAGGAAAGGGAAGGATAGGGAAGGAAAGGAAAGGAAGGGAAGGGAAGGGAAGGATAGGGAAGGAAGGGAAGGGAAGGAAAGGAAGGGAAGGGAAGGGAACGAAAGGGAAGGGAAGGGAAGGATAGGGAAGGAAAGGGAAGGAAAGGAAAGGAAGGAAAGGGAAGGGAAGGAAAGAAAAGAAAAGAAAAGGGATGGGAAGGGAAGAAAAGGGAAGGATAGGAAAGGAAGGGAAGGAAAGGAAAGGGAAGGGAAGGATAGGGAAGGAAGGGAAGGAAAGGAAAGGAAAGGAAAGGAAAGGAAAGGAAGGGAAGGAAAGGAAAGGAAAGGGAAGGGAAGGATAGGGAAGGAAGGGAAGGAAAGAAAAGGGATGGGAAGGGAAGGATAGGGAAGGAAAGGGAAGGAAGGGAAGGGAAGGGAAGGATAGGGAAGGAAGGGAAGGAAAGGAAAGGGAAGGAAAGGAAGGGAAGGGAACGAAAGGGAAGGGAAGAAAAGAGAAGGGAATGGAAGGATAGGGAAGGGAAGGGAAGGGAAGGAAAGGAAAGGAAAGGAAAGGAACGGAAAGGAAAGGAAGGGAAGGAAAGGGAAGAAAAGGGAAGGGAAGGATAGGGAAGGGAAGAAAAAGGAAGGGAAGGGAAGGATAGGGAAAGAAGGGAAGGGAAGGATAGGGAAGGAAAGGAAGGAAAGGGAAGGAAAGGAAAGGAAGGGGAGAGAAGGGAAGGAAAGGAAGGGAAGGAAAGGAAGGGAAGAAAAGGAAGGGAAGGGATAGGAAGAAAAGGGAAGGGAAGGGAAGGAAGGAAGGAAGGAGAAGGGAAGGAGAGGGAAGGGATAGGAAGAAAAGGAAAGGAAGGAAGGAGAAGGGAAGGAAGGGAAGGGAAGGAAGGAAGGAAAGGGAAGGGAAGGAAGGGAAGGAAGGAGAAGGGAAGGAAGGGAAGGGAAGGAAAGGAAGGAAGAAGGGAAGGAAAGGAAGGGAAAGGAAGGGAAGAAAAGGAAGGGAAGGGATAGGAAGAAAAGGGAAGGGAAGGGAAGGAAAGAAAGGAAGGAAGGAGAAGGGAAGGAAGGGAAGGAGAGGGAAGGGATAGGAAGAAAAGGGAAGGGAAGGGAAGGAAAGGAAGGAAGGAGAAGGGAAGGAAGGGAAGGGAAGGAAGGGAAGGAAGGAGAAGGGAAGGAAGGGAAGGGAAGGAAAGGAAGGAAGAAGGGAAGGAAGGAAAGGGAAGGGAAGGAAGGGAAGGGAAGAAAGTACAGGAAGGAAGAGAGAGAAAGGAGGATAAAGGGAGAAAGATAAAATTAAAGATATGAAGAAAAGATGAGATAAGAGAAAGAGAGAGAGAGAAAGAGATAACAAGGAGAGAGATAAAAGAAGGGAGAGGAGAGAAGGAAAATGAAAGAGGAATAATGAGAGAGAGAGAGAGAGAGAGAGAGAGAGAGAGAGAGAGAGAGAGAGAGAGAATTACATAGAAAATCAGACCACACAGACCCCATGGTCCAGACTTGGTGGTCTGTCCTTAAACCTAAGTGATTTTACATTAATCAGAAGGCTCCAAAACATTGCATTTCTACTCTAGTTGATATTAAGTTCAAGGAAGTGACGGTCGAGCTTGTTTTTGAAGGAGTCAATCGTGTTACACTGGACCACTGATGGTGGGAGCTTATTCCATTCTCACACTACAACGTTGGTGAAGAAAAATTTGGTGCAGTCTGAATTTACTTGTCTACATTTGAGTTTTATGCCATTGTTCCTTGTTCGCAAAGTGTCATCGATCATAAACAATTTTGTTCTGTCTACATTCGTGAAACCATTAAGTATTTTAAAACATTCGATCAGTTTTCCTCGGAGGCGACGTTTCTCAAGAGAGAACATGTTAAGGGTGGAAAGCCTTTTTTCGTAAGATTTGTTGCACAAGGAAGGGATCATTTTTGTTGCTCGACGCTGAACACCTTCTAGTTTAGCAATATCCTTTGCATGGTGGGGAGACCAAAACTGTAACGCTCATTCCAAGTGGGGTCTGACTAAACTATTGTAGAGCGGAAGTATTACATCTTTATTCTTGAATAAAAAGTTTCTTTTAATGAAGCCCAACATTCTGTTCGCTTTATTTGCTGCATTGATGCATTGATGTGAGAATTTGAGGTTTGACGCGATTTTGACCCCCAAGTCTTTAACGCATTAAACACTTTTGAGTTTAACGCCGCGCATTTCGTAATCGAACTTCTTATTTTTTGTTCCAACTTGAAGGACCTGGCACTTGTCTACGTTAAAGGGCATCTCCCATTTATCCGACCAAGATGAAATTTTGTGCAAATCCTCTTGGAGGCTTTGCCTGTCTTCATCAGTGAGAACCGAGTTACCAATCTTTGTGTCGTCTGCAAATTTACTAATGCGATTATTGAGTCCAACATCCACATCGTTAATGTAAATAATGAAGAGCACTGGGCCAAGAACCGAGCCCTGAGGGACGCCACTAAAGGCTGTTCACTTAACTCTGAGCCGTGGAGCCGAGCCTCATTTGTAACGAGGCCGCTGATTGGCTGGCTGTCTCTCGCTTACCCTGTGTTGAAAGGCTGCATAATGAATGCTCGCGTGGCACATGTCTATGTTTTATTCGTTATATCTTGTCTCATACACATAACAGACCATTTTTGTTGGTACCGTTGCAGTCAGCAGTGAATGCAGAAGCTTCGATACTCAGGGAAAAACTATTACTAAGCAATAATAAAGAAGTTTTAGCGAGTTGAAGCGGAAATTTTCTTGCGATATCTTTATAACACTGTTTATTTATTATCATTTCCTGTGTAAATATTTAAAGGAATGCTGTTATAAACGATTGCGTTTCATAAAAGAATGTCTCCTGAACGGAATGCAATCATCAAATTATAGTTAGATGATAATATAAGCGGATTACTGAATTATTTATGAGCATGTGTCACTTTCGGGAAGAGGGAGCAGCGAGGCAGCACGACACAAGGCTGTGTAGGGAGGTGGGGACGGGGGTAAGGAGAGCGCTGATTGGCTGGCGGCCTCTCTCACTCACCGTGTTGAGAGGCAGTGTATAATGGTATATGTTTATGTTTTATTCGTTATATCTTGTCTCATGTACGTGACAGATAATTTCTGTTGGTACCTTTAGACTCGGCAATGAATGGGGAACTTTCGCTACTCAGGAAAAAGATAGCAATAAGCAACTATAAAGAAATTTTGGCGAGTTGAAGTGAAAGCTTTCTTCCGATATCTTTATAACGCTGTTTATTTATCATCATTTCCTGAATAAATATTCAAAGGTATGCTGCTATAAACTATTGCATTTCATTGAGGGATGTCTCCTGAATGCAATACAATTGTCAACTTATAGTTAGAAGGTAATGTAAGTGAATTACAAAATAATTTATGGGAAGGTATGACTCATGAGGGAAAGGGCGGCCGGGCGGAGTGCCGGCCAGGCGGCAGACTCATGCTGCAGGTGAGGGGGAGGGGAGGCTCAGGCAGTGAAGACAGCACAGCAGTGAGGGGGGAAAATATATAGGCCGGGTGTCCTGCATGCATTATTTATTATTTTACTTACTTGATTTTACTTATAGATACGATGCATCCTTTGGCACAACATGAAAGTAATGGTGCTAATCTGACGATTATTGACACTGGATTGATAGTTTTTCCTGTGGAACATATAGGTTATATAGCTACATGAAATAAAATCACGCCATGAAGATAGGACTTCTTCCCGCTAAGGTTTGCGAGGCCACACACACACACACACACACACACACACACACACACACAGCTTTAGGAAGGAGGTGCCACTTTACATAATTCTAAAGGAAAGCATGGTTGTGTGGGATATGGTTCCAGTGATATAGGTGCATATAAGGCAAGAGTTACCATAGCTGAGGCTTTATATTGGCATTTTACAACAATGGTTTCATTTATATTACTTTACAGGAATATAGGAAAACAATGGAATTTACATCTTCCTCATTTATTTACACATAAACGTAATATAGTCTAAGAAAATATTTTGTTTGGCAATGTTCATCCAATATTTATCCTTTAATCTTAAACAAGTACATTTGTTGCGTCTTTCCTTCTTTAGAGAGAGAGAGAGAGAGAGAGAGAGAGAGAGAGAGAGAGAGAGAGAGAGAGAGAGAGAGAGAGAGAAGTCAAACCATGTCAAAAGATTGTCTGGAAAATAAGATGAAATTATGTGTTGCGTCTGTCGTCGAGTTCACAAGCATACAAAGAGGTTACACAAACTCATCACCACTTCCCTCGCTTGTTTCATCGGTCTCATCATTGATATTCACTACAAAGTTTTCAAGAAGATGTTCCCTAGCGATGTCTTTACTTCTGTATTCATCCTCTATTTTCTTAACATGAGCAATACACTTTTTCCAGTCTTCCTTGGTGACTTTATTTATTGCTGCTCTTGTAAGTTCATCGACAATTTTAAGGGACTGATTTGAATTAGAGTTTTTGGACCGAACGTCACTCTTTACCTGTGCCCAAATAAGTTCTATTGGATTAAACTGGCAGTAATAAGGTGGCAGTCGCAGCACTTGATGTCCATTGGCACGGGCTATTTCATCAATCACGTATCTCTGCTTTTCTTTGTTTAGTTTTGCTATTTGTATTAGTTTCTGTTTTGACACTGATGGATCGTGTTGGACGTTATTAGCAGAAAGCCATTCAACAATTTCACTTTTCCTGTTGCTGCACGTTGGAATTTTATTTTCAATTTTGCTGTGGTAAGACGCGTTGTCCATGATTATTAGCGATCTTTCATTTATGTTTGGTAGCAGCTGCTCCTCAAACCACCTTTTGAATTTTTCATGGTCCATGGAATCATGGTAATCACCTTTTGCACCAAACTTTGACCGAAACAGCATTAGTGCACCCTGAACAAAACCCTCTTCACTTCCGGCGTGTACCACGATGAATCTTGAGCCTTTACCAGTTTTAAGTTTCGGTCCAACTGATCCATCAGCCACTGCCCAGCATCGTTGCACACATTCATTTTGGTTTACCCATGTTTCATCAATGTACACTTCTTGTCTGCGTGTGGAGGGGCTGCAATTTCTATTTTTTTCAATCAGTCTTAAGTATTCAGTTCTATGTGCCACAATGTCACCTCGCTCCATTAAAATAGCTCTGCCACTTGTCACTTTTTTGTGCCGAAATCCAAGCCCTCTCACAATTTTCCACAATGTTGTTTTTCCACCATGGTAATTCACTGGCTCCTCCTTTACTTTCTCAAGAAGGGCAGATAAAGTTGGCAGTTCTCCTCTTTCATAGAAAGATAAAATTTCCTTCCTGATGCAGTCCTTGTCAAAACTGTCGATGTTGCCCCTCAGTCTCACTCTCTTGCTTTGCTGAACAGGTGAAGGGAGGATGCTGCCGCCATGTCTAGCTGCCTCTTGCCTAATCCTTTTCACTGTGCTTACTGACACATCTGTAGCCTTCGAGGTTTTCTCCACTACTTCACTGCTGGAATCTGTCCCCCACTGTCCGCGAAAGAAATGGTACACATTCAGTATTATTTTCCTGGTCTGACTTCTAAATCTGTGCACTGCATCACGAGCTGCACTGCCATCTCCAGTTGTCTGTTCAACTGCATCACCCCCTTCAGCTTCACTGCCATCTTCAGATGTTTTGTTGATACCTTCAATAATGCTGCCTCCTTCAGCCATGATGGGGTGTCCAGCACAGCTAAAAAGAAAGAAAAAAAAACAA
The DNA here is from genome assembly GCF_024679095.1 of Eriocheir sinensis. Classification (NCBI taxonomy): domain Eukaryota; kingdom Metazoa; phylum Arthropoda; class Malacostraca; order Decapoda; family Varunidae; genus Eriocheir; species Eriocheir sinensis. The sequence continues at coordinate 117,038 of NW_026112304.1, read as the reverse complement.
AAAAAAACAGCTGTTAGGTTGACTGACATTGTAAAGTTTGGTAGACAATATGTGACGTTCCTTAAATTTTAGACAATTTAATTATATAGTTCACACTGTGAGGTTGACATTAAGTTGGCAGACAATGGGAGATGACTGTCACTGTGATAGACACAAAGGTTTACAACTTAACATTAACATTTAACAGACACTTAGGAACTCAAGACTTACCGATATAATGGATCGAGTAAAGATGTTGACACTGCAAAGGCTGGCGGCTATTTCTTGAATGCACCTGATGTCAAGGTCGTGACCTATTTATGACGTCTGTGCGGACGCAAAAGTAGCGAGGTTATCTCCGTGGTCGAAATAGAGTCTCTGCCGCTGAATTTGTGTTTTCTCGGACCCATTCACACTTAATTTATAGGAAATATGGAACAGGTGTTCATGAGTAGATGTCTTCATATGATAAAATTCAATGAGAAGATGTGCAACGTATTGTCTGGATGACGGTTTGTAATTAATACACTGAATAATAGTGAAATACATAAGCAATTGTCACTTATCATGCCACGCCCACTTTCTTCACTCCAGTCTAGCCCATTCTTCTACCCCCTCACCCACCCTTGATCCAGTCACAACTGGACTTAATTCCTGATCCAGTCACAACTGGATTATGCTCCCACCGTGACTTAATTCCTTCACCTATACCTAACCTTCTCTCTCTCTCTCTCTCTCTCTCTCTCTCTCTCTCTCTCTCTCTCTCTCTCTCTCTCTCTCAGAAGTAGCATTTCCTAAACGCGGGACATGACATGCTTTGAGGCATTTTCTAATTTCACGGTTCAAGGTAGGCTATATTACACACATTTTTTTTGTTTTACTCACAATACCACACCGTCCAGGCATTTAAGAAAAGAAATGGGGGGTAAAGTGTTCATGGCGTGATTTTATTTCATGTAGCTATATAACCTATATGTTCCACAGGAAAAACTATCAATCCAGTGTCAATAATCGTCAGATTAGCACCATTACTTTCATGTTGTGCCAAAGGATGCATCGTATCTATAAGTAAAATAATAAATAATGCATGCAGGACACCCGGCCTATATATTTTCCCCCCTCACTGCTGTGCTGTCTTCACTGCCTGAGCCTCCCCTCCCCCTCACCTGCAGCATGAGTCTGCCGCCTGGCCGGCCGCACTCCGCCGCTCGCCCTTTCCATGAGTCATACCTTCCCATAAATTATTTTGTAATTCACTTACATTACCTTCTAACTATAAGTTGACAATTGTATTGCATTCAGGAGACATCCCTCAATGAAATGCAATAGTTTATAGCAGCATACCTTTGAATATTTATTCAGGAAATGATGATAAATAAACAGCGTTATAAAGATATCGGAAGAAAGCTTTCACTTCAACTCGCCAAAATTTCTTTATAGTTGCTTATTGCTATCTTTTTCCTGAGTAGCGAAAGTTCCCCATTCATTGCCGAGTCTAAAGGTACCAACAGAAATTATCTGTCACGTACATGAGACAAGATATAACGAATAAAACATAAACATATACCATTATACACTGCCTCTCAACACGGTGAGTGAGAGAGGCCGCCAGCCAATCAGCGCTCTCCTTACCCCCGTCCCCACCTCCCTACACAGCCTTGTGTCGTGCTGCCTCGCTGCTCCCTCTTCCCGGCGAGTGACACATGCTCATAAATAATTCAGTAATCCGCTTATATTATCATCTAACTATAATTTGATGATTGCATTCCGTTCAGGAGACATTCTTTTATGAAACGCAATCGTTTATAACAGCATTCCTTTAAATATTTACACAGGAAATGATAATAAATAAACAGTGTTATAAAGATATCGCAAGAAAATTTCCGCTTCAACTCGCTAAAACTTCTTTATTATTGCTTAGTAATAGTTTTTCCCTGAGTATCGAAGCTTCTGCATTCACTGCTGAGTGCAACGGTACCAACAAAAATGGTCTGTTATGTGTATGAGACAAGATATAACGAATAAAACATAGACATGTGCCACGCGAGCATTCATTATGCAGCCTTTCAACACAGGGTGAGCGAGAGAGCCAGCCAGCCAATCAGCGCCTCATAAATGAGGCTCGGCTCCACGGCTCAGAGTTAAGTGAACAGCCTTTAGTGACCGGCGCCCACTTTGAGTTAAATCCATCAATCACAACTCTTTGTTGTCTGTTGCTCAACCAATTCACGATCCATTGGTTTACTTGACCGTCAACGCTTATTTGCTTTAATTTCTAAAGTAATTTATGATGTGGGACTTTATCAAACGCTTTCTGGAAATCAAGATAGACTACGTCCAATGATTTGGTTACATCATAAACTGAGAAGAGATCGTTATAAGAGGTCAGTAGGTTTGACAGGCAGGATCTTTTGTTACGGAAGCCATGTTATGAATCCCCAATTAATGAGTGGCTTTCGAGGTAACTCACAATTTTGTCTATTTATGCTCTCAAGTAGCTTACCTACAATTGAAGTTAGACTAATGGGTCGGTATTTACCTGGTACTTTTTTGTCTCCTTTCTTAAAAATCGGCGTCACGTTAGCCTTTTTCCAATCCGAATGGACGATGCCTTGTCACAAGGACATATTGAATATGGTAGTGAGGGAGGAGAGTATTTCGCTCTTTGTTTCTTTAAGCAGTATAGGATATACTTTGTCGGGTCCAGGACTTTTATTTGTTTTAAGTGAGTGGAGAGCTTTAAGGACTTCATCGATGTTATTTCAAAATTATGAAATGCCTGAATTTGCTCTTTACAACACTCCCACACGGCCTCTGCGTGTAACGAAACACACGAGAAATTAATCCAGACAAGGAAAGGTTTGCCGGCGCCGGGGATCGAACCCGCGATCAGCGTAACGGGAGAGCCACTCCCTTACCAGTCGGCCAAAGAGGTACCCCACTGGCTAAGTGGGTTATGGGAGGCTCGCCCATCAGACAAATCGTGTCATTACAGTTAGGCAATGCATGCTCGAGATTTACAATAGTACTGGTGTTGGTGGTAGAGGGAGGAAGACTGTTAGTGTTAAACACCGAGGAAAAGTAATTGTTTAAGAGGTTTGCAATGTGTTGGCTGTCAGTCACTAGTGCACCGTCGCTGTTTGTTAAAGGTCCAATACCACTTTTGATCGCCTTTCTGTTGTTTATGTAACTGAAGAAAGATTTCGGATTATTTTTACAGTTGGCTGCAATATTTTCTTCATATCTACGCTTTGCCTGACATACTAGTCTTTTTAGTCGTCACCTGGCATCATTATAAAGTCTAATATTTTCGGGCGTGCTTTGTTCTTTCTTTAACCTGTAAAACAATTTTCTCATTGACTGATTGTTTAATTTCACTATTAAACCACGGTGGACTTTTATTAGTGTTAATTCGCTTTTCGCACAAGGGGACGAATGTGTTCTGCTGAGCGAGTAAGTGATTTTTAAAGCTTAGCCAGGCTTCCTCTACGTTGCCGTCATCTGATTGTTGTATTTCTGTTAGTTTTTGTCGGATTTCTACGAAGTTAGCTCTTTTGAAATTGGGCACCTTTACTTTATTTTCAGTCACTGATGATTGAGCTCTAATGTCGACGTGCACTAATTTATGATCGCAAGAACCGAGGTGTTCTCCTACCGTGACATTACTGACTAGGTTATCTTGGGTCGTTATAACAAGGTCGAGTATATTATTTTGTCGAGTTGGCTCAGAAACCATTTGGCTTAGATAATTTTCTTCCAGAAATTCGATCATTCTATGTGACTCACCTTCTGTACCTGACAGTGTCGCCCAGTCGATATGGGGGAGGCTAAAGTCTCCTAATATCAGTGAGTCGTTGTTATTAAGTGACTGCCTTAAGACGCTGTACATTTCAAGGTCGTCATCGAGTGATTGCACGGGAGGTCTGTAGGTGACATATATTTAAATTGACTTTTGCAATGTTTACTCGCACGACAAATGTTGAACGTTACTGTTTCTTGGTGTTTTGTCAGTGGGTTGCAAATAGCTTTTGATGAAAAGGGCGACGCCACCACCTCTACAGTTTACACGATCTTTGTTGAAGAGTCTGTAGTCATCTATGTTGTATTCGGAACTTAAATCAATATTTGTGGTGTCGATAAATGTTTCGGTTATAGCAATTACGTCAAAATTTTCTGTTAGAGCAAGACATCTCAGTTCATCAAATTTGTTTCTTAGGCTACGTGCATTGAAACTAAGGATTTTTAAGTTATCTAGAGGCTTGGTAATAGAGGTGGTGGTACTTGCGGGATCACGGTTACGGGTTTGTTGCGATGCACGGCGTCTATTTACATGGAGAGAGAGAGAGAGAGAGAGAGAGAGAGAGAGAGAGAGAGAAATAATAATAATAATAATAGTAATAATAATTAAAAAATATTAATAACCGTCTTTATCCACAGCTCTGAAGAACGAAGGAAGGAAGGAAGGCCATCTTGGAAGACTCAAGACCCTGTCACCCCAGTCCAAAGAAAGGTCAAGGAGGTCACATTACGAAGGAGCAGACCAGTCAACTAGTCCCTTGTTAAGTCATTGGAAAGGGAAGGGAAGGATAGGCAAGGGAAGGGAAGGAAAGGATAGGGAAGGGAAGGGGAGGATAGGGAAGGAAAGGAAAGGAAACATGGAAACATGGAAATGCAGGCAACAGAAAGCCTATTGGCTCATTATTAGGTCGCCTGCTTGGGTGATTTAATCTGCTCGACAGCCACTTGGGGCTTGAGGAGCAGATGAAAGCACCTCGTTATTCAGTTTACTCCCGACGCAGCAAAATGACGGTCAATTCTGTATTTGAAGTTGATGGTATTCTCATCAACTGGAAGATTGTTTCAGTGGCGGATGACTCAGTTTGAAAAGAAACTCCTACTAATGTCTGTGTTACATCGACTCAACTGAATGGGTAAACCGTTATTTCTAGTTCTTGAGTTGGTTTGCAGTTCAAAGAATTTGGAGTAATCGACGTTATTGAACTTTTTCAGGTATTTGAAGACTTGAATCATATCCTCAGAGGCGTCTTTTTCTCCAGTGTAAAGAGATTGAGTCACTTGAGTCGCTCGCACGGTTGAGCCCTTAAGGTTGCAATCATCTTCGTATGCGCGCCTTTGAATCCTTTCCAGTAAATCAATGTCCTTTCTGTAATTAGGAGACCAGAACTGTACTGCATACTCGAGATGCGGTCTTACCATGGAATTATACAAGGATAGCATCACGTCTGGTGTTTTACACTCGAAGTTCCTCGCTATGAACCCGAGCATAGTGTTGGCTTTGTTATATGCTTTTTTACAGTGATTCGCGTGTTTCAGGTCACTGCTGATAGTGACTCCAAGATCCTTTTCCTCCTGCATTGCCTGCAGAGGTTTCCCATTCATGATGTATGTGTGGTTACTATTTTGGGACCCAATGTGCATGACTTTGCATTTGTCAACATTAAATGACATTTGCCATTTTTCCAACCATTCGATAATGTGATTGAGGTCTCTCTGAATGATTTCGCAGTCGGTCTTTGTGAGGGCCTTTCCACCCACCTTGGTGTCATTAGCAAATTTCAATATTGTGGATTTCAGTCCTGATTCGAGGTCACTGATCTATATGATCAATAGAATGGATCCCAGCACTGACCCTTGAGGCTCTCCACTAGTGACTGGAAGCCAATCAGAAGGCTGTCCGTTGAGTAGTACTTGTTGTTTTCTGCTGGTGAGCCAAACTCTTATCCACGCAATCAGATTGGCTCCAATGTCCGCCGAGTGCGGTTTCTTAAGGAGTCACTCGTGTGGTACCTTGTCAAAGGCTTTTTGAAAGTCCAGGTATATAACATCACTGGGGATGTGGGCATCTCAGTTCTTATATATACCTTGGAAGAAGTCTAATAAATTTGTTAGGCAGAAGCGCTTGTTTCTGAAGCCATGCTGGGTGTCGGAGATTATATTATTGTCTTCTAGAAACTTAACAAGTTTATCTCTAATAATCTTTTGAGTATTTTTCCTGCCACTGATGTCAAACTTATGGGCCTGTAGTTTAATGCAACGCTTTTGTCTCCTTTTTTGAAAATTGATGTTACGTTCGCCATCTTCCACTCTTCCGGGACCTTGTTCAGTTGAACTGACCGGTTGAATATATTAGTGAGTGGCTCAAGTATTTGTTGTTTAAGCTCTTTTAATAACCGGGGGACAAACTGTCGGGTCCCGTTGACTTGTTCGTGTCGAGTTTGTCCAAGCACTTTTTCACTTCTTGGTCGCTTATCGAGTCAATTTCCAGGGGCGTGATCCCCCTCGGCGGGTCAGGGCCCTCAGGAATGGTTTCAATGTCCTCGACTGTGAATACGGATGCGAAGTTACTGTTGAGGATTCTGGCCATCTGTTTACTCTCCCGAGTTACAGATCCAGTCTCGTCTGTCAGGGGGTTACTTTCGTACCCAGGGAATGACAGTTCGGATTTTAGATGTGCAGAGTTGGCCCAAGTCTCTGTGATGGCTACCACATCTGGTTTCTCTGTTGCAATATACCCCCTAATTTCGTCCTTTTTGGGTATTAAACTACGTGCATTTGTGTACATGATAGAAATGTGACCCCTGTTTTTGCTGTGACGAGTTGTACCAGTTCGCTTGTCGGAGGCGTCGTTAGTTACACAGTTTCTTGTGAGTCGCACCGACGCTACGGATGGTTGAAAGGAAATGAAACGAAAGGGAAGGGAAGGGAAGGATAGGGAAGGGAAAGGGAGGATAGGGAAGGGAAGGAAGAGAAGGATAGGGAAGGAAAGGAAAGGAAAGGAAAGGGAAGGGAAGGGAAGAAAAGGAATGGAAAGGAATCAACAGAGGAGTACATAGTTCAGCTTACAGTCACATACAGTTAGATACATACAGTTACACTCGTATAGATTTACATACAGTTTCGAAGGTGTTTGACTCAGTGCATCGTGGATTGGCCTGGCCCATGGTGTTATGGACTCGCTCAACACAAGTACAGTAAACCGTCGATATGACGGACTAATTTGGGGGGGAACTTAGTCCGTTAGTGCCGAAAGTCCGTTATAAGTGGCGAAGATTTAAAAAAACGTAAAATAATAAATCGCCGAACCTAGTAAACATAGGTATGTATATTTTTTATTTTGTATGTTGTGTGCACGTTGTCTGTATAGCCGCACAGCACACTTGGCGACGGACTGCGAGGCACTGAGGCTGCTAGGTTGGCAGTGAGGTCTTGCATGGGGCCGACAGTATTACGGGTATGGGTAAAATTTTACAAGCGCCCATCTCCCACTGGCAGACAAAACTTTTTTTTTGGTAGTTTTCGGTGTGTTATGAAATAATCTGCAAACTGTTTCTGTCACAAATAATTAAATGATTGACTTTTCAATGCCTGTGTTACACCCGCTGCAGCACCCGCAAAATAACTCGCAGAGAGACATGTTCAACTTGCTTAGTTTGTACATTTCACTCACTGCTCACAAAGATCACAAGTGGATAAACTAGAACAAAACCAGGTTAATTAATGTTTTTCCTGCCGTGTATTCCACCAGTGTGCATGCGTGGTGGACAGCAGAGTGACTTATTTCTGCGAGGAGGTATTTCTCGGAACACCAGTCCGCGAACTGGACCACGCACACCGCCGCCATGTCCCATCCCCTGGCCATGTATTTCCGCCTCACTGCGTGCTCCATTAAATTTAACCCACAGTGTCGTTTTTGTCATCAATAGGGTCATACCAGGTTGCACTTTTATTTTTTTATTTCCTAAAAATGTTTAAAAAAATACAAATTATTTGATATATGTATTATTTATATGCGAGGAATGTAACCCTAGATTGTTCGCTGTCTTATTTTTCTGTCTCAGAGCTAACGATGTCATACCAGGAAAGGGCAATTTATCTTTAATTTTTTTTAGAGCCTATATTCTTTCTATTATAAACACTTCTCACAACCGTAAAGCGTGAGTAATTTATAAGTACTTCTTTACATCACAAAATCCTCAAAAAATAAACAGGAATTGTAAGTACAAGAAAATGGTTGGATGCGCATCAGGCAACACCGCTCGCTTCAAGGCCGTCTGTACTACAACCGTAGTTCACAAAGTTCAGCAAAACACTATGAAGCTTCCGACGATAAGTTTTCATTTCCGATCACTGTGAACCATAATTTACAATTCCACATGCCTTACTAATTATAGAATCGAGGAGTAATTACCTAGAAGACAGTAACTTCTTGTATAATGATTTTTGTTGGAATGCGGACAAATGTACAGAAAGGCTTTTTAACATCCATTTAAAAATACGAAGACTTGTCAAATTATTCCTCTTTACTGTCAATGAACAATGTTACATACACAAATAAAAATAAAGGGCGTATAAGCCCTCAAAAGAGCTTGCGTATATATACGTACTAAACACTTTCCTAAGAGGTACGTATATGTACGTACTAAACACTGTACGGGTTAATGACCAAACATAACTTAGCCTAACCTACCTAAGGTGGGGTTCAGTCCTCCTCGACACTCTTAAGCTGTGCCTGTACCGACACTCACAAACACTTGGCTATTTTCCATTACATTTATGCCTTGGATTGATGCATGAGACTTTCTTGTAGTGTAAATACGTTCTTCATTTGAACGGAAACCACGAGGAGGAAAGTATTTCATGAGGTGGGCTGAGGCAGACTACTGGAACCGAAAGATGGGGCAGCAGATAAAGGGAGGAGGGCGAGGTGACTAGCAGACGCTGTTGTAGTTACCAGAAGCAGGTGGCTCAAAAACTATTCTTGGTCGGTCCCCGTGGATTTCTAACCGTCTGACCTCGTCCGTCATATCTGAAATCCGTTATAAGCGGGTCCGTTACACCCAGGGTTTACTGTATAGTTAAGGTCAATTTGCCTACAGTTTAGATAGATAGTTTTATACAGTTTAGACTTAGCTTTCTTTCTTTCTTTCTCTTTAAAGTTAATATTGCCTTTGTTATAGAGTTCAGCTTCCTCTCACTAGGTAGGCATAGACATAGGCCTATACAGTTTTAGTTAGCTTTCTTTCCATATAAGTCTTTTCAGCTTCCTCTCACTAGGTAGGCATAGACATAGGCCTATACAATTTAGTTAGCTTTCTTTCCATATAACAGTCTTATACGGTTAGCTATACATACAGTAGTTGACAGTTTATTTTGTTTGTATATATCTTCTTTTTTACAGCTTAGTCAGTAAGTTAGTTAAGGCATATTACTATTATTATTATTACCTTACCGTCTAACACACTCTCTCTCTCACATAGGAATATAACACACACATTACAACTTAACTTTTTTATTAATAGAAAAACACACATATACATACATAAATATACACATAGTAACATTGATAAGGCTATGTGGGTGCTATGTTGGCTAATGGGAAGGGGGAGGAGGTCCTTTATGTGTCTGTGGGGGGTTGTCAACATACTGTGGGGGGTCCATCTGTGGGGTCCTGTAGGCTGTGGTGTGGTGAGAGAGAGAGAGAGAGAGAGAGAGAGAGAGAGAGAGAGAGAGAGAGAGAGGCACCTCTCTCTCTTTCTCACCTCTCAAGTCTCTCTTTCACTCTCTCTATGATCTGATGTATGTAATTATGCATATGTTGTATATCTCTTTCTCACCTCTCGAGTCTCTCTTTCACTCTCTCTATGATCTAATGTATATAGTTATGCATATGTTGTATAATATGACTATGTATGTATATGTGTTTGTTATATGGAATAATAAAAAAATAAAAAAAATAGGTGTTTGTCTTATGTGCCTGTGTGTGTGTGTGTTTACCTAGTTGTGGCATACGGGAAAAGAGCTACTCGCGCTGTCCTGTCTCCATATCAGCTCTTGTCCAAGTTTTCCTTAAAATCATGAATGTTTCTTGCACAAACCACCTCCTCCTCCAGCCTATTCCATAGCTCAATGCTTCTGTTTGGGAAGCTAAACTTTTTCACATCTCGCCTACATGTGGTCGCCCTGAACTTCTTTCCATGTCCTCTCGTTTCTCTCTCATTCCACACACACAGGTCCTCTCTGTCCAAATGCTCCACTCCGCTCGCCACCCTGTGTGTGTGTGTGTGTGTGCTGTTTTTCTTTACTTCCTCCTCTTCCACTTCTGATCTTCCTGTTGCCTTAATCATCTTCTTCCTTCTCCTCCTCCTCCTCCTCCTCTTCTCCTTCTTCTTCTTCTTCTTTTTCTTCTTTTTGGTCCCAGCATTAACACACACCTGAGGAAAAGAACTTTATTAATGGAGAGAGAGAGAGATGCTGAAGAAGTTATGGAAGAGAGAGTACTTATAATATTACATAGAAAAACAACACACACACACACTAGGGACCTAGATTTGCCTGCCTGCCTATATATTGACAATGTATTATACTGGTCTGGTGCTGGGCCAGTCCACAACACCGCGGGCTGCCAGGCCTGGTAAGGCCCACGGCTGTTATGCACTACACTACCAAGGTGCAGTAGACCCTGTATATAATGGTCTAATCGGGGGGGTGGGGGAACTTAGTCCGTTGTAAGCGGAGGAAATTCAAAGATACAGTTGGTTTACGAGTTTAATTCGTTCGGGAATTTTTGGTGGCACGACAAAACACTCGTAAAGCAAAAGGAATTTCCCCTCAATTAAAATTACTTTGAATCCCATTAACGCGCAGGGGCGTAGCCAGGATTTCAGTTGGGGGGGACACAATCTTTACCAGTCTGTCTCATTCATTCATTTCATCGACGCCTGCTCCAAGGAGCTCCCACCAGGGGATGGCCACGGCAGAAGAGCTTCCAATTTTCTCTATCCAGACACTCCCTCCTTGCCTGCTCAAAGTTTCTCAAAGATCCTTCCCCCCTCTCCCTAACGTACTCTTACACCCTATCCCTCCATTTTACTGGAGGTTGTCCTGTAGCATTCCCTCCCTCTATCTCACTCACATACACCCTTCTGGTCATCTTACTCTCCTCCATTCGCTCCATGTGGCCAAACCACTTTAAAGTCATTCGCTTCACTTCTTCCACCACTCCACACTTCTTCCCTTCACCCCTGTGACACATTCCAAAATGCTCGTACACACTTTCATTACTCATTCCATCCATTCTACTCACACCACAAGCACTCCTCAAATAACTCATTTCCACTGCCTGCACTCTAGACCTCTGACTGTCATTCCAGGCCCACGTTTCACTTGCATATGTGAGGGTTGGTACTATTATTGTATTTCTCAAATCCCTCTTTACCTCCATGCTCACACTTCTGCCATTCATGATTCGTCTCAAGGACCCAACCACCCTTCTTCCTTGCAATGCCCTTTCTCTTATCTCTCCCTCCATACCACCATGCTTACACATAACTGATCCAAGGTACATAAACTCATTGACCTCCTCCATTTCTTCATCATTCAAAATTATTTTGCATGCTTTTTCACAATCAATTCCCACTCTATATGGGCATACAAAATCTACAACCTCACTTCTACGCTCACAAACCATCACTTTACTTTTGTTGACATTTACTTTCAGCTTTCTCCTATTACAGACACTATAAAAAACACTGACCAAATTTTGTAGGTCACTTACTGGTGGTGCATTCACACTAAGCAGTTGGTGCATTCAGACTAGGCAGGTGGTGCATTCAGGAGATGGCGCATTACATCCAACTACCCTGGCGGTTCTTTCATAATAAATGTGCAATCTCCCCTTCAGACCTTTTTGTTCTAACTCCTGATCTACCCACCAGAGGCCACCAGCACAAAATAGCACATGTTAGGGCCCAGCTTGAACTAAGGAAGAGGTCCTTCAGTGTCAGAGGCAATCCTTTGAGGAATTCCCTCCCTGAATCCCTAGTCACCCTCCAGTCTCTGTCTCTATTTAAATCAGCACTAGCTCATCATCTTGGGGACAAACTTTTAGAATATCATTAAATGGACTGTAGCTCTTTATCCAAGCATATAAATTAAATTACAAGTTGACTGCATATGATGCACTATCCAGCTCTTTCATTAGTATTTGTTTTTGTTTATGTAATTATATATTGAGAGCTGGCGATTTTTACAGGTTGTGCCGTGGCAACACTGGTGTTTGGAAGCAGAGAATGAGCTCTACAAGATTCAAGCCTTTTCTGTAATAATTAGGACACCAGCATACAGCAGTCAACCACCAGGTCATCTGTGAATACTGTCAGTAATGAATTTGCACAACAACATCTGCTAGGATCACAGCAGAAGGAAGATATAGAGCATTTTCAGGAAGACAGTCCCAGCAGAGCCAAGATGTCTGCCTCTACCCAGAAGGCCCCTACCCAGAATGTAAACAATGAAGATGCCTCAGGTAGGAAAAATATTTTCCCATGTATAATATGTCAGCTCCATTGTGACAGTGGTATAAAGTGTAACACCTGCAACATGTGGAGTCACCATGTATGCTCAGGAGTGCCTACACACTTAGGAATCATGCTGGTGAATACTAACAGAAAGTACACTTGTCAGCCATGCGCTAGGCAAAGTTTCTCTGACTATGCAACTTAAGCAAATGAAATGGAGGAGAGTAAAAGGAAGGAACTGGCTATGATCTCAAGAAACAGGCCTCAGGCTTCAAAACTTGTGGGTACAAATACTAACCCTGAAGATACTACCCATAAGTCAGGAGTCACAGGGCAGTAATGACACCCAAACTGTAAATCTAGACACTGCAGAGGATGCCACGGGCAATGATTCACTCGGTTCATGGAGCTCCCCGGAGGATATGCGCCTGAGCCTGAGCCAAGAGGTCACACCTACCATAGCACCAGACCAGGCAGAGCAGCGGCAGCAGCAACAACAAGACACCAGTACCCCAGCATTAGTGAGTAACAGGCAAAAGGAAATGCCGATATGCTGTTTCTACAGAAGTGGTGTGAGCAAGCATGGAGCGCCTGGTAAGGACTGTAAATTTAGACACCCAAAACAATGTCCAAAGTTGCTGGCACATGGTGTTAAAGGAGAACACGGTTGCAATCAAGGGCGGAAGTGCTCCATGTTCCACCCCGTGATGTGCTGGGATTCGGTAAGGAAATATGAGTGCCTAAACGAGTCCTGCAAATACCAACACATTAAAGGCACTAGGAAGAGAAGGGAAGTAGCAGCACCACCACCACAGCCCACACCATCTAATGCTGCAGTAGCCCAGGCTATGACCCTTACACCTGGAACACCTGCCCCCACTACCACTACGGTTGCCACCGAAGGCAGAGGTTTTTTAGAACTGGCAACGGGTTGAGGATGGACATGGCAGCCCTAGTCAAAGCCATAGAGACTCAGGCAATGCTACTGAACAACCTCATGAAGGAGAACAGAGCGAGCTGGGTACCACCAGGCCAGCCCACTATCGGCGCCCCATGGAGCAGTGCTATAACCTCTCGCTAGAGAACATCATAATGGGCAATATCCAAGGACTGTACCCGAAAACAAATCAAGCCAAAGTCCCCTTCTTGAGGGAGCTTTCGGCAGAAGTGGAACCCTTGGTTATAGCCCTAACTGAAACACACTTGAGCAGTAGTGTGAAAGATGAGGAGATACAAATCAAAAACTACACACCATTTAGAACAGACAGAGAAATTAGGAGTCACGGAGGAGCAATAATATATGTAAGAAACGAAATATCTGTTGACACAAAATCCTTACTCTCTTACTCTAATGGACAAGTGGAACTAATTATCATCCACCTGAGAAAGATGAATCTAATAATAGTAAATTGCTACCGCCCACCCCAGTGTACATTGCACAACTTTACAGCAGCAATGGAAAAGGTCGCAAAAATAATGGAAGACCAACCAGCACCTTTGCCTGAAGTTATCTTGTGTGGGGACTTTAACTTCCCCTCCATCCACTGGCCGGAAGGTACTGTTGCAGGCGGCACCCTGGACGACCAAGCCCAAGCTAAACTGCTCCTTGATTTCACTGACAAAATCTTCCTCACCCAACAAATAACCAAGCCTACCAGAGCACACAACATTTTAGACCTTTTCTTCACTAATAACCAGGATGCAATAGAAACATACAAAGTGGAGAAAACAATAGTCTTGGATCACAGCTTAATCACAATAAATATGACGTACAGGAAGACAAGGTTAAAAAATTGGGAATCTAACAAAACGGAGTCCTCTCCCTTTGCAAAATTTAATTTTTACAGTGAAACAATAAATTGGGAGCTTGTGCAGTGTGAGCTTGGTCAAGTCGATTGGGGTAATATCATGGGAGGAAATAACCCAAACACTATGCTCCAAGCCTTCATTAACACAGTGCTGGAGATGTGTGAGGGCCACATCCCAATAAAGAAGAAGAGTGCCTCTGCTCAGCGCCACAACATCCCAAGGGACCGACGAATTCTGATGAGGAAGAGAGCATCCCTCCACAAGCAGCTGACTGTGTCCCAGCATGAGAAACAGAGGCACTCAATAAGCAGGAAAATTGAAGAAATAGAACAAAAACTTTAAGAATCGCACAAAGACCAAAGGACCAAGGAGGAAACGTGTGCAGTAAATAACATTCAGAGGAACCCAAAATACTTCTATAGTTACTGCAAAAAATTCTCCAGAACCAAAACACAGATTGGGCTGCTGCAAACAGAAGAGGGGACAACACAGAGCCCCAAACAAGCATACCAAGTACTGATGCAGCAATACAGTAGTGCTTTCAGCACCCCTCAGACCCAATCAGTAATCCACGACCCAGTAGCATTCTTCACAGAGGACGCAGGCCACCAAGACCACTTAACCGACATGGAGATCACAGTTAACATCAAGGGAGCCATAAAGGAGCTCAGATCAAATTTTGCAGCCAGATGGAGTGCCAGCCATACTGCTCCTGCAATGTGGTGAAGTCCTGGCTCACCCCAACCAAGAGCTATGGAGGTGCTCACTGGACACGGGAATAATGCCGACCCTAATGAAGAGAGCCACGGTGTGTCCAGTCTACAAAGGAGGGGAAAAAGAGTCGGGCCAAAAACTACAGACCCAGTTGCCCTAAAGTCACATCTTATCAAAAATTTTGAGAAATGTGTCAGAGACAAAATTATAGTCTACATGGAAAAGAACAGCCTCCATAGTAACAACCAACATGGCTTTAGAAAAGGGCGGTCCTGTCTCTCCAAACTCCTGGAACACTTTGACTGGCTCCTGGAAAACCTGGCTGCGGGCAAGAACGTAGATGTCGTGTTCCTTGACTTCTCTAAAGCCTTCGACAAGGTTGACCACGGCATTCTCCTCCATAAGCTCAAGACTCTGGGGATTAAAGGGAAGCTAGGTATTTGGCTCTACCACTTCCTTACAGAAAGAGTCCAAGTTGTCACAGTGGATGGCCACCAGTCCAGTGAGGCCAGCGTCATCAGTGGTGTGCCACAGGGATCCGTGCTGGGCCCTCTCCTCTTCCTTATACACATGGGCGACATCGATGAGGGGGTCAGGAGCTCGGTTATCTCCTCTTTCGCCGATGATACCACTGTGAGTCACGCTACCACCACGATGCAGGGAGTCACCCACCTACAAGAGGACCTCAACAAAGTGTATGCCTGTGCCGCAACCAACAACATGGCATTTAACGCGGCCAAGTTTGAAATGCTGAGATGTGGCCCTGACCACACCATCAAGATGTCAACTTTGCTGCTCACAGAAGGAGGGCAACAAATATCTGGACAACCACATGTAAAGTGCCTTGGGGTTCACCTCAGCGACAACGGTTCCTTCTCACACCACATCACAGAAACAGTGAAGAAGGCAAAGGCAATGGCAGGCTGGGTCCTTAGAACATTTGTTTCCAGAGAACCCAAGGTAATGTTAACCCTCTGGAAGGCCCTGGTGCAGCCTACGCTGGACTATTGTAGCCAGCTGTGGTCACCATACAAGAAGGGCAATGTGCAGAGGCTTGAAACTGTGCAGAGAGCCTTCACAAGACAAATCAGAGGGTTACGTCACCTAAATTACTGGGAACATCTGCAGAAACTGGGGCTTACCTAGACGGGTTCCACAAGAAGGGAACCCCACAAGTGCCAACACGCCAGCAGAATGCATATTTGCGAAATTACTCTCAGCACTAAAACCAATAAGCCGCTGCTGGAATGTGTGTTGATTGCACCAAGTAAAGACTAGTTATAGAATATAATGACTTATATGTATATAAGTGAAATAACTATTTATATTTATATTGCTGTAAGTAAAATAAAGTAATTTAGAGTTGATATGTTCTTTGACCAGTGTTTAGGAACTATAGTTAAATATGAGATCATATGAAATTATATATGAGAATACATTGGTATTAGTATGTAGGGGTTAAAATTCGTATAGTCTTTGACCAAGGTACTCTGCTAGTTTTCTCTTAAATACAGTTAAGGATGTTGACAGGATAACTGTGTCTGGCAGGCTATTCCACAAAGCAATCACTGGACTGAGAAGTATCGCCATGTATTTCTGTGTTGCTGTTGGGTAGAAATATTCTGGGTGAATTTCCACGGGTTCTAGATAATGTCCGGAGGGAAAATAACTCAGAGGGTTGCACAGGAGAGAGGCCATTGAGAATCTTCCAGACCTTGACTATGTCAGCTCTAAGCAGTCTGCCATGCACAGAAAAGAGACCCAAGGCATCCAGTCGGGAGGCACAGTCAAGATGCGAAAGTCCAACAATCTCCTTGGTCCATCGTCACTGGACTCTCTCAAGCATGTCAGTATCACCTACATACCCTGTGTGCCATACAACTGAGCAAAATTCCAGCACAGGACGGATATGAGAGGTGAGAAGAGATTTCATAAACCCAGGCTCACGGTTAACTGTGCTCTTAAGTAAATTTGACGAAATTCCTGCAGCTTTATTTGCAAGAGCGTATGTGGAGATGAAACTTCAATGAAGTATCAACTTGAACCCCTAAATCTGATGCAGACTGCACAAATTGTAAAGGATTTCCTCTAATATAGTAGTCAGAGTACGGGCCAAGATTTGGAGCAGATCCTCGGCAGATCCTAAGAACACGGGTCTTGTCCGAGTTGAGCCTGAGCCCCCACGATTCTGCACGTGACACCAGTAGGTCTACATCTCTCTGCACAGAAGCAATATCTAACAATGTAAGA
The DNA here is from genome assembly GCF_024679095.1 of Eriocheir sinensis. Lineage (NCBI taxonomy): Eukaryota > Metazoa > Arthropoda > Malacostraca > Decapoda > Varunidae > Eriocheir > Eriocheir sinensis. The sequence goes on along the minus strand of NW_026112304.1, from coordinate 99,969 downwards.
GAAGGCGTAGTCTTATTTATCTTTTGGTATATTTTCAGATCATCAGCGAAAATTTTGTATTTACAGGTCAGACCGTGAGCCACAAAGTTAATATAAATGAGAAAAAGGGTTGGTCCAAGGACAGACCCTTGGGGAACTCCACTAGTTACATGCGTAGAATCACTCTCAGAACCCCCAACCACAACCCTCATCACTCTACCGTTCAGAAATCCGTGTATCCAAGAGAGTAAGGGATCCCCTATACCGATGTGGGAGAGCTTACTGATCATAATGTTATGATTAACAAGGTCAAACGCTTTACTAAAGTCAAATAGTATAAGGTCGACCATATGCCCCTGATCAAGCAAGCAGGTGGCGTCATCATATGTTAGAAGGAGCTGATCATCAACTGAGTGAGCCTTACGGAAGCCAAACTGATTAGAATCTAATAAATTATCATTCACGAGAAAAGATGTCAGATTGTTCACAATAATACGCTCCAGACACTTGCAGGATACTGAAGTGAGACTTATTGGTCTGTAATTAAGAGGGGAAGAACGCACACCTTTCTTAAAGATGGGGACTACTTGGGAAGACTTCCAGACTGATGAGAGTTCACCAGTATGGAGTGACTGATGGAAGAGCCAGAGAAGGTGGTATGAAAGGGATGAGAAGCAGTGTTTACAAACAAGGGTGGATACCATCAGGCCCCATACTGCTGGAAGGATTTAGATCACGCAGAGTATTGGCGACATCAGACAGATTTATAACCAAGTTATTCAAGTTACCTTCAAAGTGTTGGTGCTCTACTGGATTGTCAGGGGTACTGGTAGAATATACAGATGAGAAGGCCTTAGTAAACAAATCTGCCATTTCTGGGGCAGAAGAACAAATTTCACCAGAGGGTTGTTTAAGGGGTCCTATAGTGGGTCGTCCCACTTTCTTGTTACGGATGTAAGCATGAAACAACTTAGGCTTATTCTTTAGGTTAGAGATCAGGTGGAATTCATAGTCTCTCTGTGACTGATAGGAGTAGCTTCTATACTCATAGTTAACATCTAAAAAGGAGGACAAGGCTATCTGGGTGACATCTGAGTTCCTACCCCATGACTGTCGCATTGCTTTATAATGAACCCATGCATTGTGACGCCTCCTGACCAGTTCAGCCGGTGGGTTAGATTTCCATGGGACTATAGGGCGGTCACGGGCCACTCTGCTAGGAACATACAGTGAAATCATTGCTTGCAGTATTTCTAGAAGTCTATTGTAAACAGCTTCCACAGACATGTTTCAGAACTCGTAGTCAAAGTCGAATTCCAAGAGTGCATTATTCATGGCTCGATAATTACCCCTGTGCCATAGTATGATTGTCTTAGGAGTCTGAGCTGGAGTGAGACCATGAAAGGAATAGATAAAGGATATAGGGAGGTGATCACACTTGGGCAAGGGAGGATGGAGCTGCACCTGAGCGACCCTGTCATGTTCCGTGGTAAATACTAAGTCAAGAATGTTGTCCGCTGTTGTGTTAGTAGGCTCTGTCACCCACTGATGAAGACCAAGAGACATAAAGCAGTCAAGGAAGGAGGTGTCATGGGCAGTAGAGGCAGGGCACGTCACCACACCAGTTAATACCTGGTAGATTGAAATCTCCCACAAGGATTAATTCCTTACCAGGAGCAAAGTCCTCCAGGAATGATTGAAGTTCAACATCATGTAGTTGGGAGTTTGAGGGAGGGCGATAAGCTGCTAGAATATATACACCATAGGAAGGCAGGTGAACTCCTACTAAGTTTCTGACTGGAAGGTCCAGCGCTAAATATGCAACAGTGTTGCGTATGTAAAGGCAGGTACATGTTTGGCAGTGGATTCTGATGTATCTTTACGCACAATGTTATAGTTGGGAATGGCAACGAAAGAATCAGGAACAGAAGGAAGAAGCCACGTTTCAGTAACAGCTAAGATATCAATCTTATTTTGAGACAGAAAGTATGAAACTAAAGTTAACTTATTACTAATACTATTTACATTGATCTGAGATAAATTTACTGTGGTAAAGGGACAGAACGGGACACAGCACCATCGGACGGCTGGCCATGCTGGACACCGCCACCAGCGTCACGAGAGGCAGTCAACAGAGCCAGCCCCAGCCCCCAGCTGGCTACTGGCAGCACCCACAGAATGCTGGCGCCTAGCATACAGCTCTTGCCTTTGCATATATGTTGAATCTCTGTTGAAATAGATATGCTGACACTGTTCGTTGGTCCTCAGCTTAACTGGCTTTCTGAAGCAATTCCTGTCTTTTGTCCATATTTACACATTTGACTCTATAAATACCTCGCTCACGATTGATGCAGTATATATCAGTCAATGGGACAACGGAACCCACAGCCAAAGTAGCAGCCTGATTTGTCTTTGCCGAGGCCTCAGTGTCGTTGGTGGCCTTGATGCCGCGAACAATAAGAACTTAAGAAGAACATAAGAACACAGGGAAACTGGAAGAGGCCGGGTGGCCTACACAGGGCAGCTCCAGAATCCCCCCCACTACTCACGATGGGTGAGGTGTAGTTACAGGGGTTACAGGTAGAGGCTTGATCCTCGTTATACCGGCGGTACTAGGCACGCATCCAGTACCCCGTCACCTTACTGCACCCACACCTCACTGCCACCTGTCATCCTCGTCCATGTAGCTATCCAGTCTACTCTTAAAACAAGCTATTGTCCCTGCACTAACTATGTGATTGCTGAGTCTATTCCATTCCCCCACCACACTATTACTAAACCAATGCTTGTCTATATCTCTCCTAAATCTATACTTTTCTAATTTAAATCCATTACTGCGAGTTCTATCCTGCTGGCTAATTCTCAGTACTTTACTTATATCGCCTTTGTTGTAACCCTTGACCCATTTGAATACTTCTATCAGATCTCCCCGCACTCTTCATCTCTCTAGTGAATGTAAGTTTAGATGTTTCAGCCTATTTTGATATGGGAGGTTCCTCAGCCCCTGAATCATCTTGGTCATCTTCCTCTGAACTGATTCTAGCAAGTTGATGTCCATTCTGTAGTGTGGGCACCAAAACTGGACAGCATAATCTAAGTGTGGCCTAACTAACGCTAAATAGAGTCTGAGGGTGACCTCTGCACTCCTGTTGGTTACCATCCTGTTAATAAAGCCTAATACCCTGTTAGCCCTATTCCTCACACTAATACATTGCTTCCTTAGTTTTAGGTCAGAGTTCACTAACACTCCCAAATCCCTTTCACACTCAGACCTGCCTATCGCTGTGGAGTCTAAACTATACCCGTGTAATGGGTTGCGTGTTCCTACACTAAGTACGCTACACTTGGTGATGTTAAAATTCATCTGCCATTTCTCTGACCAAGCTGACAGCTTGTTGAGATCCTCCTGCAGTGCTCTAGCATCCTCCCCTGTCCTAATAGTGCATCCTATTTTGGTGTCATCTGCAAATTTACCTATGTCACTTGTTATCCCATTGTCTGTCATTGATGTAGATAATGAATAGAAGCAGGCCTAAAACTGAACCTTGAGGAACCCCACTGGTAACATTACCCCATTCAGATTTTTTACCGTTAATGGTAACCCTCTGTTTCCTGTCGCTAATCCACGCCTTAATCCAATCAAATACCTTCCCTCTTATCCCATGAGCCCTGACTTTATTTAAGTCTCTGGTGAGGTACCTTATCAAAGGCCTTACTAAAATCAAGATAAACCACATCATAGCTCTCATCATTGTCAGTTGCCTCGTATACTCTATTGTAAAAGGATATAAGATTAGTGAGGCACGACTTTCCTTTAGTAAACCCATGCTGTGAGTCGTGAATTAAATTATGTCTGTCTATATGGTCCCTAATACTATCAGCTATTATTGACTCAATCATTTTACCTATAACTGAGTCCTTCCTTTTTCTCCTCTCCTCCATCTCAGTGATCTCCTTCCTGATCATAAGGCTAACAGAAGCTGAGTTGAGGTTAGTCTCTGTAGGATTTTGCAGTGCTGGGTTAGGGGAAGTCCTGGCACCAGCAGCAGCCTGTGTAGTGGTACCCTGAACACTGATCATGTTGGTGACCTGCTCAGTGAGAGATCTTACAGAGGCGCACAGAGCTCTGACTGTCTCGTAGAAGTTGCATCATGGCACCGAGGTTACCATTTCCACCACCAGCACCAGCAGAGCCCCTAGAGGTACTACCACTATTTACCCTACAACCTGTACAGACAAACAGTATCCCCTCACCACCAACATCCTTAAGTGCCTGGATAGCAGTCTGGGGTAGGCCCATACAGATTGTTGAGTCATGAAACCACAAAGGGCATCTATCACAGCCAATAGAATCATCATTAGTCTCACCTCCACACGTTCCGCAGTGGCCATCAGTACAAGAACTAAGGTTGCTATTAATTGAACTATTCACACTGACATTAGAATCACGCTGGGTGTTGTGCTCACGAGTGTGGCTCCCACCTGTACCGGCACCGCGTCCAGGAGCCAGCCAAGCCCGAGCCATGGCAACGAGGTAGGAAAAGTCAGGTCAGCAGGGGCACAGCAGGTGGTCCAGGTCATAGGTAGAGGCTAAAGGTCACAGGCAGAAGCCAAAGGTGATACACACGCACAAGGGAAGCGGCATGAACAGTCTCATGGGCAGTCCAAGGACACACCGTCACCAGCAGTATGTGTCCCCGCCCGCAGGTCACCACAAACAACAAAGAAGAAGGGAGAGGTATCGGAAAATTTTAGGTCTGGTGCCGGACCCCACACAATGCACTGCAAAAGCACGTTAATCAGCGGACCGGACAAAAGTGCAGCAGAAGATCCCTCCCCACAAGAGCCCCAGGTGGAGGCAGGACCCTGCTGGCCTCGAGTCTGTCCCATGAAGGGCCACGAATCTTTAACAGCCTGCCTAAGGAAGTCCGATACCCAACAGGTTGCCCGGTAAACAGGTTTAAGAATGGGCTGACAAACTGCTACAAACAGTCCCAGATGAACCTCCAGTGCCAGGCTACACCTCAAGATCTAGGACTTCCAACACTATACAGGACCAAATCGCCATGTTGAGAATGGATGGCACGACCGGGAGCAGCGGTGGACCACCACGACTGTGAGGCGGGGCCTCTAAACAACACCAAGTAAACCAAGTAAGCAAGCATCAGCAGAGTGCTGGCTTCCCAGCACCCCCTCATCATCATGTGGATTGTGGGGTCGGGAAGCCCACCAGGTGAGTCAACCTCTCTCTCTCCAACGTCCCCATTCTGTCCTTCATCTCCCTTTCCAACTCAATAAGTCTCCTTCTCAACATACATCACTGTCTTCTTCTTCTTGTTTTTTTTTGGGGGGGGGCTAGTTAGGCTATGGGACCACAGCCTCTAGAGCCCCGTCAGTAGTAGTCGCTATCCAGTGTTGTTTTTGGTCATCGTTCTGTCACCGGTGTGGTGGTTAGATCCTATCGAGTTGCCCCGCCTTCTGCAGGAAGGTCTGCGTACACTTGAGGGCTTGGAAGGCTGTGTCGGGGCTGAGAGTGTCGCTGCCCAGCAGGTCCTCGCAGGTCTCTAGGGCCTGTGAATGCAGAGTCTTGTTAGGGAAGCTCTGAGGTTGGTGCGGAGGGAGTGGAATCTTGGGCAGTGAAGAAGGAGGTGTTCCGGTGTGTCGGGTTGTGTGGGGCACCATGGGCAGTGAGGATTCTGGACTATAGACAGTCTGTGCAGGTGTGCATTGAGGCGCCTGTGGCCAATCCTCAGGCGGGTGATGGCTGTGTCGAGGGGACGGCTGGGGGAGTAGGCCCGCCAGTGCTGGGCGGGGGAGTGTCTGTAGCGTCCAAGGGTGAGCTGCCTGAGGTCAGCCGTTAGTCTGGTGGTCCAGTGTCTGTGGGAGGATTATGGAGGTGGATCAGTAAGTCAGTGTGGTCTGGTGGTCCGTCCATGGTCTGTGGGTGTGTGTGTGCCAGGTTGGCTGCTTGGTCCGCCACGGTGTTGCCCACGATGCCAGTATGTGAGGGGACCCACTGAAGGTGGACCCGTCTGCCCCCAGAGGGCAGCTGTGCCAAGAGGGAGTGGATGGCAAAGCAGAGAGCGTGGTGTGTGTGGTCTGTGGGTGGAGAGGAGTTGGAGGCCGTGAGGGAGACATTTTGATGTGGGGAAGTGTGGTTGCAGCTGAGGCCTTCCCTGATGCCAAAGAGCTCTGCCCCACGGATGGTGGTGTGGGGATGGAGCTTCCAGTTGGTGGAGGTGTGTAGGGCTGGGAAGTAAATGGCTGCGCTGGTGGAGGGAGAAGGGATATGGGAGCCGTCAGTGAAGATGAAAAAGGTGTCCCTGTATTTAGTGGAGAGGAGAGACAGAAAGAAGGCCTTCCCCTGATGGGGACAGCCCGCCTTGGTCCATGGTGACTGAAGGTCCAGGGAAATGGAGGAAGGAAGGGGGAACCATGGACCCAGGGGTGAGAGGTAGTCAAGGGGTGAGAAAGGGGGAGGCGTAGATAGAGAGGGCTCGAGTGATGAATGGGGTGTGAGCTCGGAAGGCCTGTGGGGCTGGAAGTGGGTCAGGTTGGTGTTGGGACAGGACAGTGTGAAGGGAGGAGTGAGGAGAGGATGTTATTCTGTGGAAGGTGGTGACTGTCTTGGTGTTGCGCCTGTGGTCTAGTGAGGGAATGCCCGCCTCAGCCTGCAGGGCCAGGGTGGGTGACGACCGGAAGGCTCTGAGGGCCACCCGGAGTGCGGTGTTCTGCACCACCTGCAGAGGTCTGAGGAGCGTCGGGGAGGCCGAGCCATAGACCTCAAGACTCCATATTCTATCTTGCTACGGATGTAGGCACGATAGAAGTGGAGAAGCGTGGCCCGGTTCGCCCCCCACTTGACGCCTGCCAGGGCCCTCAATAGGTTCAGCCGGGGGAGGCAGGAGGTCCGGAGATCACTCACGTGATGCCTCCAAGTGAGGCGGGGGCCGTCCAACACTAGACCCAGGAATCTATGCGTTGTGTGGAAAGGGATGACTGTGCCTGTTAGGTGTGCTTGAGGGATGGCAGGGATGCGGCGACGGGTGAAGCACATGAGGCATGACTTTGGTGCACTGAGGGTGAGGCCCCACTGAGTGCACCAATGACTGATGGTGTCGAGCCCTCTCTGGAGGAGGGTTTGCGCCTCAGGAAGAGAGGGAGCGGAGCACAGGAGGGAAATGTCGTCTGCATAGATGAAGGTATGAGTGTCAGGGGGGGAAGGCAGGTCTGAGAGGAGGATGTTGAAGAGGAGAGGGCTTAGGGCGAGCCTTGGGGGACCCCTCTACAGATAGGATAGGGTTGAGAGAGGGTGGTCCCGATAGAGACAGAAAAGGTTCTACTGGAGAGGAAGGAGCGGACCCAGTGTAGAGGAGTGCCAAAGAGGCCAAGAGTGGAAAGCTTATAGAGGATAGCATTGTGTGAGGCAGAATCAAAGGCTCCTTCAAGGTCGAGGAAGGCGGCCAGCGTGAAGCGCCCCCTGCCAAAACCCTCCTGGACATGGTGGTCGAGGTCAAGAAGGGTGTCAAGGGTGCCACGGCGGGGCCGGAATCCGGACATGTTGGAGGGAAGGAGATGATTGTGTTCCAACCACCAAGAAAGCCTTGTTAGCACGAGGTGTTCAAAGAGTTTGCTGATGCAGGAAAGAAGGCTGATAGGACGGTAAGAGGAGGGTAAGGAGGGGTCTTTCCCTGGCTTAGGAATTGGAAGTGTGGTGGCGTGGCGCCACTGGTGAGGAAAAGTGCCGGAGAGCCAGCTGTGATTAAAGATCTGAAGCAGGAAGAGGGAGTAAGCTTCTGGGAGGTGTTTAAGAAAATCACTGGGAATGTCGTCATCCCCAGCGGACTTCCCCACCGGCAGTGCAGCTGTGGCTGCTGTGAGTTCATGTAGGAGGAAGGCCTGGGCGATAGGATGAGTGTGAGATGGTGGGGGTAGTACAGGGGGAGGGACCGGGTCCGGGGAGCCCAGCTGCAGCGGAAGTGTGGCGAGGTGTTCCACTTTCTGGGCATCCACAGCCAGTGTAACACCGTTGTGTTGTAGAGGCAACATGAGAGGGGCTTGGGGCCGGACCATCTTCCTGAAGAATAACCATATTTTGGTGAGTGAGGTTGAGAAGTCAAGGGAGGCACAGAAGGCAGACCAAGATGCCCTTTTGGCTGACAAGATTGTGCGCTTGCAGCGAACCTCCAATTGGTGGAACCTCTGGCGCAGCTCCGGGACGGGTCGGCGACGCCAGGCATTGAATGTCTTGCGCTTTGCCCGCACCGCAGCCTCGCACCGTCGGTTACACCATGGAGCTCGAAGAAGACGCGGGGACTTGGAGGAACGGAAGGTGAAGCAATGGGACCCCACTTACACCAAGGTGTCCGTTAGGGCCACAATAGCTTCACCAGGAGGGCTGGGAGGAGTGGTGGAGGAGAGGTGGTCAAGGAAGGAGGACCAGTTGTCAGCCCCAAGGGACCATCTTGGCCGGCCTGGTGCAGGGGGGGGAGGGGTTTCACCTGCTCCTCCTCCTCCTCCTCCTCCTCCCCCTCCCCCTCCTCCTCCTTGCCTTCCTCTTCCGTCCCCCCTCTCCCCTCTTCCCGCCCACTCTCCTCCTCCTCTCCTCTCCTCTTTCTCCTCCTTGTCCTCCGCCTCCTCGCCGTCCCTCCCTCCAACACCTGTCCCTTACCTTCCCTTTCCCCTCTTCCTCCTCCCTCCTCGTCTGCTCCTCCCTCCCCCACCTCACCCTCCCGGTCCCCTTCGTCCTCGTCCTCCTCCTCCTCCCCCTTTCCACCTTCCACCTCGTCCACAATTTCTCCTCGTTCTTCACAGCAGATCCCTCCTCCTTCCCGCTCTCCCTCCCCTTCACCCACCCCTCCTGGCCCCCTTCCACCGCCGGGTTCTTGTTGTTGGTGATAGTCAGGTTCGTTATGCTGACAGGTATTTTTGCTCCAAGGATAAGAACAGGACGAGGGTGTGTTTCCCAGGGGCAGGTGGGCCATATATCAGACAGGATTGAGGCGCAGGTATGGCAAGCGAGGATCGAACCCCATTGTCTTTCTCAGCTGTGGCGGAAACGACGTTTCTCGTGTGCCAAGCGAGGACCTTCTCAGGCGTTTTAGAGAATTGTTAGGCAGGATACGTGACGCTGGTGGGTCGCCAGTAGTGTGTGGTGTCCTGCCAAGGAGGGGCGTTGGCGATGGATGGCTGTCCAGGGCGATAGCAGTGAACAGCAGACTTGCTGAGCACTGCGAGCGCAATGGGTGGCTGTTCGTCGACAATTGGGACCTCTTCTTTGGCAACGACGCCCTCTACGCCCGTGACGGGATACACTTGACGTTCAAGGGTGTTGAGGCTCTCTCAGACTCCCTTGAGCGAGCACTTGGTACCCTGAGGGATTTTTTAGTATAGGCGAGGGGGGGAGGAGTAATGGGAGGGGACATCTAGCTCATAATATAACCAGGCAGCTTAGAAGTAATTCTAGAGGAGTAACAGAGGACAGGCTAAGAATCTTCTATACTAACAGCAGGAGCCTCAGAAACAAGATAGACTTACTAAGGGGTGAAGCTTGTTCAGAAAATTTTGACATAATAGCGATCACAGAGACATGGATAGACACTGCTAATAGAAATTTTAGATCAGAATTTGAAACAACAGGTTATCAGATGTTTCACAAAGACAGAAGGGGCAGAAAGGGAGGTGGAGTTGCGCTATATGTTAAAGACTCACTTAAATGTTTAGTTAACAACTCAGTCAAAACTAACATGGATTCAGAATCAGTTTGGGTGGACGTTTACAAAGGAAAGAAAACTAACTCTAGGAGTTATATACAGGCCACCCAACCTTAACAGGCAGGACACGAGTATATTACTACAGGAGATTGGCAGGGCGAGTATGAGTAGAAATGTCTGCGTAATGGGGGACTTTAATTATAGGAATATAGACTGGGAAGATCTAGTGGGTGACCTGGAAGCCGAGGACTTTCTTGAAGTTATACAAGATAATTTCCTTAAGCAGGTAGTTACTGAGCCTACCAGAGGAGATAACATATTAGACTTAGTCCCAACCAATAATGGGAACTTGCTACGTGAGTTGGAGGTGCGGAGAGTTAGGAAATAGTGATCACAGAACGGTTCGTTTTAGCTTAGACTGGCGGTAACCCGCGAACCAAACCCAGTGTTAGTGCCAGATTTTAGAAGAGCAAACTACGAGGGGCTTCAAGACATCTTGAAGGGGTAAACTGGGATAATTTAGGGATTCATGAGGGCCAGAACTGCGGATTGGAGAGCCAGGAGAACCAGGTAGAAATGTCTTACAATAATTTAGTTAGAGTAATAGTAGAGGGCAAGAACAGCATATACCACAGCGAACACTTAGAAAAGAAAACAATGATCCTATGGATGACTGTGGACTAAAACACGAGATTGGGCTAAAGAAGGAATTTATCAGAAAATAAAGAATGGGGAAACACATCTCAGGGGCCGCACGCCGAACTATCTAGATTAGTTAAGAAAACACCAGGATAGCAAAAAGAACTATGAGATCAAAGTAGCAAATGAGGCGAAAAGTAATCCTAAGGGCTTCTTTCAGATGTATAGAACAAAACACGGGAGAAAATTGGACCGCTGAAAACAAACACAGGGAGCTAGTAGAAAATTACGAAAATATGAGCACATTGTTGAACGACTACTTCCTTTCAGTATTCACACAGGAGGATCGAACGACTATACCGGAAAGAGTTCAGGTGTACGAGGGCGGGGATGGCGATAAATTGAGGGATATAATCATTACCAGGCAAATAGTTCAGGATGAGATAGATAAGCTTAAGAAGAACAAGTTGCCAGGTCCTGACGGGATATTTCCGAGGGTATTAAAGGAGTTAGGTGATATAATCAGTGATCACCAACCGACATCTTTAAGATGTCGGTAAATACTGGCTATGTGCCGAGCCTATGGAAAGTAGCTAATGTGACGCCGATTTTTAAAAAGGGGGACAGGTCAGTTGCTTCAAACTATCGCCCAATTAGCTTAACATCGGTTATAGGGAAGATGCTGGAGTCCATAATACCCAGGAACATTCGGGAGCATTTAGAGAAACATAGCTTAATTCACGACTCGCAGCATGGGTTCACAAAAGGTAGGTCATGCCTCACCAATCTCTTGTCCTTCTACAATAAAGTATTTGAGGCGGTTGACAGAGATGAAAATTATGATGTAATCTATCTTGATTTTAGTAAAGTGTTTGACAAAGTTCCTCACCAACGACTGTTGCTTAAATTACAGGCTCACGGAGTAGAGGGTAAAGTTTTGAACTGGGTCAAGGCGTGGCTTAGCAATAGGAAGCAAAGAGTGCAAATCAATGGTAAAAGATCTGACTGGGGATGTGTTACGAGTGGGGTCCCACAAGGTTCGGTATTAGGTCCACTTTTGTTTATTATTTATATCAATGACTTAGACACAGGAATTAGTAGTGATGTTAGTAAATTTGCAGATGATACCAAGATCGGTAGAGTAATTGAGTCGGATCAGGACGCTAGTATTCTCCAAGGTGAACTCAACAGATTATATGACTCGGATAAATGGCAGATGGAGTTCAATGTAGGGAAGTGCAGTATTCTGAGTGTAGGTAGGAACAACCCTCACATAACTATTGCTTAAATGACACTCTCATAAGTAGGTCTAAAAGTAGAGGGATTTAGGGTCTTAGTGAGCTCTGATCTCCGTCCAAGGGCACAATGCATTCAAGCTAGAAATCGAGCTAATAGGGTACTGGGATTTATTTCAAGGAGCGTAAGCAACAGAAGCCCCAAGTCTTCCTCAAACTATATTTAGCATTAGTTAGACCTCATCTTGACTATGCGTTCAGTTCTGGTCACCCTACTACAGAATGGATATCAAAATGTTAGAATCGGTGCAGAGGAGGATGACTAAGATGATTCAGGGGTTGAGAAACTTGCCATACGAGGAAAGACTCAATCAGTTAAACTTGCATTCTCTAGAAAGGCGAAGGGTGTGTGGAGACATGATCGAGGTTTATAATGGGATGAAGGGCTTTAATAAGGAGACATTCATAAGGTTTTGTTGGTAAGAGAACCGGGTAGGACACGAAGTAACGGGTTTAAACTGGATAAATTCAGATTCAACAGGGACATAGGCAAAAATTGGTTTACTAACAGGGTGGTGGATGAGTGGAATAGGCTTAGCAGTCATGTGGTGAGTGCCAATACAATTGTCACATTCAAAAATAGACTAGATAAATTCATGGACAGCGATATTAGGTGGGGTTAGATACACGGGAGCTTAGGGTCAAAGGAGCTGCCTCAGACAGGCCTACCGCCTCTTGCAGACTCCTGCGTTCTTATGTTCTTATGTTCTTATGAAAGTAAGGATGACAGGAAGATGGTCGCTGCCGACGTGGGGCCCAGTGGTAATTGTGGCGAGGTGTAGGGGACCATTTTCCAGGCACAGGTCAAGGGTGGACGCCTTGCCTGTAGCGGGGTCAATGCGGGTGGGAAGGTCTGGGGGGTTAGAAGAGAGAAGGAGGCACTGCCGGTGAGGAAATCCACGAGGGAGTGTCCTGAGCGGTTCTGTTGAGCCGCCAGGAGAGACGGTTCCCAGTGAGCGTGGTGGGCGTTAAAATCAACCATGATGGGTGCTGGGGAGGAGAGCTGATTGAAGAGGTGGCGGTATTCTAGTGTTGATATGTCCTGACACGGGTTGTAAAGGATAAGGACGTCGAGGGGACCCGTGCTGAAGGTGACCCGAACTCCCAGGAATGCTAAGAGTCCTCCCGGGTAAGGAGTGAGGGACAGCTGACAGGAAGGAAGGGGCCGTCGGACCAGCATCAGCAGACCACCGCCTACCGCACCCGCCCGGCAGTCCTTCCTAAAGGGAAAGTAGCCAGGGAATGACAGGGAGTAGGGTTCAGTGAGCCAGGTCTCACAGACACCTATTAGGAGAGGAGAGATGGAGAAGAGGTAAGTTTTGAATTGGGGAAGCTTGTAGTACAGGGACCTGGCATTCCAGAAGAGGAAGGGAGAGGATGGTGGAGGGTTCAAGTTGAAAAGGAGCCAAAGAAGGAGATGAGGGAAGGTAGAGTTTTGGAGAAGCACTCTGATAGGGAGTGGCCAGCAGAGAGGAGAAAAGAAGGTCAAGATGATAGGAGCGAGGCCACAGATGATGGAGGTGAGTGAGTGGGGTGCGGGGTGCTGGTCAGCAGTATTAGGTGAATGAGATGATGAGGATGTGCCGGCTTGTAGGCCAGTGGGCGGCTGAGGGTTGGACGGGGGTGGAGGTTGTGTGTGGTTTGCCTGGAGGAGCAGGAGTGGAGTCAGACAGCCTGGGGAGGGACTGGGTGTATGTTGGGGCTGGGAATGGGCGGCAGGGGTGTGTCGAGCAAGGGGGACGGGGTGGACAGCCCTGCCTGGGGATTGGTGTCAAGGTTGTGTGCTGTGTGGGGTAAGGTGATGGTAGGTGGGCTGTGGGGTGTCGGGGAGAGCGTTGTGGCTTGGGGGTGTGGACTTTGGCCTTAGAGGTGGGAGTGCGGGAGGGAGAGGTTCGCTGTGTTGGGTGGTGAGCGGGCCGAGGTGTTCGTGGAGGAGTGCGTGGAGGGGAGTTAGTGGTGGTGAGTGTCTGTGGGGGTGGGGCGCTGGCTTGTCGCAGGGTGAGTGAGAGGGCAGGGAGGTGTTGGGTGGGGTGGACAGTGGCACCAGGGTGGTGGGTGGAGGGCGCTGGCTCCAACACCCCGGAGGCAGTCTGCACTGCGGCAGTGGAGGGGGTTTGGGGTGGTGGGCCGGGGCGGAAGGACCCTGGTTTGATCTCCCGCATCCGCTGCCGGGATTCAACCACTGTGAGTTCTTCTTTTGCCAGTTGTTCCTGTTTCCCCTCTGCGACTGCATAGGCGGGGCAGAGTTTGGAGGTGGGCTGATGTTTGCCCTGGCAGTAGAGGCAGTGGGGACCTCTTGTGCAATTCTTCCCATCGTGGAAACCGCTGCAGGTACGGCACCTGACATGGCCCCTGCACGTCCCCGTTCCATGCTCGTACGACAGGCAGTGGAAGCATTGGAGGGCAGGGATGGTGTAAGGTCTTACTGTGTAAGCCATGCTGTCTATGGCTACATTTGAGAGAAGGGAGCCCTTGCACTTGACGCGGATCGCCAGACCTGGAGTTCTGGCGCCGTCAATGAATTTGCCTGGGAGTCAGCATATGGCAATTGGCTCTGAAGGGGAACCTCCCAGAACAGTCAGCTTGTCTAGGATGTCTTCGTCAGTCATGGCAGTGTCAACTGGGTAGATTCGTCCATAAGTGGGTTTGTGGGTCGGGTCTGGGTCTATTACCCAGCAACCAGGGTTGCTAGGTCTGTCCTTTTAAGGACAGTCTGTCCTATTTGAGATCCAACTGTCTGCAAGTTTTCATGAAAAAAGGACAACCTTAAAACTGTCCTTTTCTGTCCTATTTCTAAAATCCATGCTGGGTTCATAAATATAAATTCCAATAAGGATTATTCAGAAACAAATCACATAATAATGTTGCAGGTACGTGTACTGACGGGTGTAACACCGGTCAGTACACGTCCAGGACGCGTCACTTTCACACCCGCCTGGCGGCCTGGGGCCTGGGCCGCGCCAATACGTCAGTCTCTGTCCCGCCTGGGCCGTGCTAACACTTCAGTCTCTGTCTCACACTCAAAGTTGAAGGGATAAAATTATCATTGTAAGTGTAGTAACCGCCGACCAGGATACCATACTAATTGTGAAATCAGTTTTTGTGAAATATTTGTTACAATTTTGATATCAACGAATGATTATTTTCCTAATTACGAATTTTTTTCTATTTTATTACTTTTTCTTAAACTTGCGGTTCTTCAGATCATTAATGTTCGTTCTTGATTGTTACAGAATATTACTGTTGTAAATTACCACAATGGGGAAGTGGAAAAACACTTACAATGAAGGGAGACATTATAAAAAGGAGTGGGAAGAAGAATATAAATGGCTTACTTGGATGGACAATGCTTGTTACTGTAAGTGGTGCAAGTGCACTCTGTCAAACATGCGGAAATCTACATTTGAACTACATGAGAAAACAATAAAGCACAAAAAAAATAGGCAAAAGGAAATTAATATATATGTTTGTCCTTTTCTGTCCTTTTTTCGGGATGAGTCTGTCCATTTTTTAGCTCACACGTCTGGCAACCCTGCCAGCAACGGACGGGCCAATCCCCCAGAGAGGTCACAGACTCTGGGACCTGAGATAGGTTGTTGAGGTTCGCTACCTCGAAACGTGTGATCTTCAGGGTCCCCTCTATCATCTTCTTTTGAAAGATGGAGCCGTGTAGTGCTGTGGCCACCTTGGCCGGATGGATGAAGCAGCGCTTGTGGGCGAATGACGACATACACACCACTAAGGGCGACTTGCCGTCAGGGCCAGGGTGGTTGGTGAAGGTGAAGGTAGGTGTGGGTGCAGGGAGGGACTGGGCTGCGGGTTGGAGGATGGGCACATGGGGTGGGTTGGTGGGGTCAGGAGTGTGGTAGGACACGTGTTGTTTATGTTTGTTGGTGGCTACGTCACCGTCTGGAGAGCGTTGGCGTTTGGAGGTGATGGTGGTGGCGTCCATGTTCTCAGCGGGCGAGGGCGGCTGTTCGGGGTCGGCATGGGAGGCCCCGGGTGGGAGTATGTGCATGGAGGCGGCCTCGCGGCCTTCTCCCGGGTCTGACGACATCCAGGGGCTGCCAGGGATGTCGTGTAGAGCTAGGGGTGGTTGGGAAGCACTCTGGGTTGGTCACCAGGGATAAACGGACGGCAGGCTGGGGGCGAGGTCCGTTCACCAAGACGGCTGACGGTCGCGTCCATACGTCATTGTCCCTTGTCCTGGCTCACCTGCTCACCGGTGTGAACAAACCCGGCGGTGGCGCCGTCGCCCGCGCCTGCTCGCTCATTATTCAGTGTTATTCACTAGTCTGGATCTGGATCTGGATTAATGATGCGCAGGGCACCTGCATAGGTGCATAACACGCACATCTTAGCCTTCAATACTTCGGGACAGCACGATTACCACCTAGCACGGCTCCCACCTTAATTTCCACGTCTAGGGTTTAGTTCCCGCGCAGCTGATCGTATAAGTATGACGACGCGTCGGGAGTTCAGCAGCTGTGTCCGTCCGCCGTCTTGGCCGTGTGTGTGTGTGTGTACATAATAAGCTCCCACAATGTTATCCCAAAAGTCATTTGGAGCAAATTTTTAAAATCTATCATTAACATTTTTTTTTAATATATATAATTTAACATCAAACAAAGTTAAATAATTAGAAAGTGGTTACACTCTCTCTCTCTCTCTCTCTAAGGGAAGTAAGAGAACACATTAAAACGTACCAAGTTTTTGCACTAACTCACAAGTTCTCTGAGCCAGAGGTATATATGGGAACTGAGGAGGGTGCTGAAGCCCTCCAAAGACCCTTCCCATGTCCTCACTAACCGTTTCCCTATTGTCTCATCAACACCAGAGAGTAGTTCAGCATGCTCTCCAAAGACAAATCCTCTCTCTATCCACACCACACTTCATTCACACAACACACACACCTTTTCCCAAAATTCAAAATGGCACACCTTCACCCTGCTTCGGAGTCCCCGCCTGGGGGGGGGGGACCACAAATTCCCCCAGGGAGGACTCCCCTTCTGGTTGCCAACTTGAGAGGTACGTGTCTTGATAACTCCTCGAGCCTTTTTCTTATCGATTTCTGCAACATTCGCGGTCTTCGTTCTAATTTTCATTCTGTGGAACACCATCTCGATCTTCTCCTCTAAACCTCACCTTCTCTTCCTTACCGAAACACAGGTTTCTGAGGCTACTGACAGCAATCTCTACTCTGTTCCCTTCTACTATCTCCATCCTAAATTTCAACCCAAAGTTGGATGTTGCGCCTACGTGCGCAACGACATCACTTGCTCTCGTGCCCACGACCTTGACTCTTCAGAATTTTCCACCATCTGGCTAAGACTTCATTGTCATGCTATTACTAAATACATATGTGTTGTTTATCTCTCACCTAACTCTACTAACTATGTAAAATTCTTTGACTACTTGAACTCTGAAGTGGAGCACATCTTGACCCACTCTCCCTTTGCTGAAATCTCCATTTTGGGATATTTCAATGTTCACCACCAGCTTTGACTTTCATCCTCTTTCACTGACCATCCTGGTGAACAAGCCTACAACTTTGCTCTCCTCAACGACCTAGAGCAGTTGTTTCAGGGCCCTACACGTATTCCCGACCGCCTTGGAGACCGGCCCAACATACTAGACCTCTTCCTTACCTCAAACCCTTCTGCTTACTCTGTCAAACTGTTCTCTCCGTTGGGCTCCTCCGATCTCAACCTTATTTCTGCATTCTGTCCAATCGGTCCTGTTCATCGTCTGGACCCACCGAAGAGGCGATCGATGCTTCTAGCATTTTGCTTCAGCTCGGTGGGATGACCTGAGGATGTTTTTTTTCCGATTTCCCGTGGAATGATTACTGCTTCCAGGATAGAGACCTCTGTGTGTGCTCAGTGCATTACAGAGGTGATTGTCTCTGGAATGGAGGCATACATTCCATGTACGTTCTCTACTCCTCATGCTAAAAAGCCTTGGTTTAATCATGCTTGTTCTCGTGCTGTCAAAGATAGAGAGGCAGCTCACGAAAGGTACCAGAGCCTTCGCACTCCTGCTAACCATGACCTTTATATTTCAGCCCAGAATCGTGCCAAATCTATTCTTCGACTTACCAAAACATCTTTCATAAATATAAAATGTCAAAACCTTGCTTTTTCTAATTCTTCCCGTGACTTCTGGCACCTAGCCAAAATATTTCCTCCAATTTCACTTCTTCATCTTTCCCTCCTCTCCTTAACTCTGACGGCAGCACTGCTGTCTCATCTGTCTCTAAGGCTAAACTCTTCTCTCAAATTCTCTGTAACAACTCCACTCTGGACGATTTTTGGCATATTCCTCCTACTCATCCCCCCTCTGACTCCTTTATGCCGGTTATTAAGATTCTTAAGAGTGATGTTTTCTATGCCCTCTCTGGCCTCAACTCTCAGAAGGCTTATAGACCTGAAGGAGTGCCTCCTATTGTCCTTAAAAACTGTGCCTCCGTGCTGACACCCTGTCTGGTCAAACTCTTTAGCCTCTGCCTGTCAACATCTACCTTTTCTTCCTGCTGGAAGTATGCCTTCATACAGCCTGTGCCTAAGAAGGGTGACCGATACAATTCCTCAAACTACCGCCCTATAGCTTTACTTTCCTCCTATCTAAAGCTTTTGAATCAATCCTTAACCGGAAGATTCAAAAGCACCTATCCACTTCTGACCTTCTATCTGATCCCCAGTATGGGTTCCACAAGAGGCGTTCTACTGGCCATCTTCTTGCTCTCTTAACCTGTGGGCTTCGGCTATGGGAAAGCCAAGAAGTGGCCGAGAAACGGCAAAATTACACTGCATTTTGAGACTAAGAAAAAAGCATGGAACATACATCAGAGTACTCCTCTCATAACCATAAAACCATTAAAAACATTTACTTTTACTCAAACTCCATTCTTTTTGGGTGGTGTTTGTTACAAAATAAACAGTCGTGACGTGTGGCATCTAGTCTACTATGGAGAATTTGACAAGTGATTACTGTATGGATAGCTAATTGAGTATGCCATGATCTTACAGCACCACCTATGACAAAAAAGCCCACCTCAAGATCACTCACCCACCACAATGACCTAGGGCGTTCATAGTGGGTTGTGCTATGCCACCACCGCCTACAATTAGCTCGACTTAGGTGTTTTATGGCGAGCCCTATTTAGGGTCCACTGCTCCACAGCCATGACTCATGAAAGCCCTAAAAGGGTCTGCTGACGTTCTCGGGTTGACTGACTTTTGGTTATCCTCTTAGCTCTTTTCGTGAAACTTTCTCAGTTGCGCTAGACATATCAAAAGCTACGATAGAGTCTGGCACAAGTCTTTGCTTTCTAAACTGCCCTCTTCGGATTCTATCCCTCTCTTGTTCCTTTATCTCCAGTTTCCTTTCCAGCTGTTCTATCTCTGCTGTGGTAGACGGTCACTGTTCTTCCCCTAAAGCAGGGGTTCCCAATCTTTTTCTTCCTCTGTACTCCTTGGGCATTTTTTTAGGTTCCCGTGTAGCCCTAAAATTTTAGGATAAAAAACAATGAAACTGTAATATTTTTATATTATTTTATAATGAAATCTGTATATGTAGACTGATGATATAATTTAAACAGTTTTGCTTACTAAAATGAGGAAAAAAAAAAAAAAAAAAAAAAAAAACCGACAGTGCATTTTGAATGCAGATTACATGTATTGTACAGTAGCAGTTATTCTCTTGGACCCAATGTACCCCCTGAGAAGTGCAAATGGACCACTTGGGGTACATGTACCTCTGGTTGGGAACCCCTGTCCTAAAGCTATCAGTGGTGTTTCACAGGGCTCTGTCCTTTCACCCACTCTCTTCCTGTTATTCATCAATGATCTTCTTTCCACAACAAACTGTCCTGTCCACTCATACGCTGATGACTCCACTCTGCATTATTCAACTTCTTTCAACAGAAGACCCTCTCAATAGGAATTACAAGACTCCAGACTGGAGGCTGCAGAACACTTAACCTCAGACTTTGATATCATTTCCGATTGAGGTAAAAGGAACCTTGTGTCCTTCAATGCCTCTAAAACCCAGTTTCTCCACCTATCAACTTGACACAACCATCCAAACACCGACAACACCCAGCTGTCACCTCCTTCACCACCAAATATCCTCGGTCTATCCTTAGCTCAAAATCTCAACTGGAAACTTCACATCTCCTCTCTTACTAAATCAGCTTCCTCGAGGTTGGGCGTTCTGTATCGTCTCCACCATTTCTTCTCCCCCGCACAGATGCTTTTCATATATAGGGGCCTTGTCCGCCCTTGTATGGAGTATGCATCTCACATGTGGGAGGGCTCCACTCACACAGCTCTTCTGGACAGAGTGGAGTCCAAGGCTCTTCGTCTCATCAACTCTTCTCTTACTGACAGCCTTCTACCTCTTAAATTCTGCCATCACATTGCTTCTCTTTCTATCTTCGATCGATATTTTCATGCTGACTGCTCTTCTGAACTTGCTAACTGCATGGCTCCCCCCTTCCTGCGGCCCCGCTGCACACAACTTTCTGCTCATGCTCATCCCTATACTGACCAAACCCCTGGTAAACTCTGGAACAGTCTTTCTTCATCTGTATTTCCTCCTGCCTATGACTTGACCTCTTTCAAGAAGAGTGTATCAAGACACCTCTCCACCAAAAATTGACCTCTCTTTTGGGTACTCTTTACTTTTTACTTTTGTGGAAGATTTAGTGGCAGGCTTTTTTTTTTTTTTTGTGTGTGTGTGTGTGTACTCTTTTTGTTGCCCTTGAGCCACATCCTTTAATGGAAAAAAAAAAAAAAAAAAAAAAAAATCTGAAAAGTTCGAGTGTTTTTATTGTTTTGCCTTTAAGAGTTTACCCCCAAACTAACAGTTTCAGAACTAGTGACATTTTTTTCAGTTTCTTCTTATCGCTAGACACAGGGCCTCACTATAGGTAAAAGACTATTAGTAAGAGAAGGGAAGCTGAAACAAAAGCTTTTGATTTTAACTTTATTTCATACTCCATATGAAGGCAGACAGGGCACTTGTATGTGATTGGTATCTAGGAGGTGAAAAAAACGATCAGAGAAGATACTGACTGCCTAACTTTGAGGAAAATGATTTGGCAAGAGATGTGATTGATGCATCAGCATGATGTTGATTATGATGTATCTGTGGAACATGGCTCACCATTGCCTTTCTTCATTCCTGTAATGAAGCTCAAGCAAACCCATTAAGAAAAATAATCGTCTAGATGTTTGTCCTATCATTGAGGATTCAACCTGTCCCTTATCTCTGCTGTGCCATACAACTTTAATCTTAAATGCTGCTTCATAGTATATTGTTAAGTCTAGATTGGGGCTTTGTGCACAGTTCAGATCTTACATGAAAGGATAAGCATTTTGTTAGCTTGCCTTGCTCCATGGTTATAGTGCCTGGCTATGACTTCGCAGGCCCGGGTTCAAATCCTGGCTGAGGCAGTTGGTGTGCAGCTCACTCAGCTGTTCATCCTCCTTTTCAAGCTGGTCAATAAATGGGTACCTGGGTAAAACTGGGGAAGGTAAGCTGTGGCTATCCTGTATTTTACATTGGCCTGTGTGACAGGGTAATTGGTCTGCACTACCACAGGCTTAAAGGACCAACTGTTCGGAGATGAGCACTGCAGCCACACACAGCTATAGCGTATATACACCCACCTTTGCCTACCTTGCATATAGTTTGGGGTACTATGTAAATTTTACATAGCTTTATAAATAACTTAATATTATAATTTGTTCCTATTTGTTGCTGCAACAGAAGCCATAGCTGTTGTTTAATGACAAATTTGCCAAGTTCCCAATAGTTAATACAGTAGGAGGCTAAACAGTCAGTACAGAAAATTATTTTATTGGAAGGTACATGTATACAACTTTTACTGAAGGAACTGAGATGTTAATGTTGATAAGAGCACACTATACTTTTTCCTTCATAAATTCAGTGAAAGTTATCCTTCACTTTCTCTGCATGAATATCTGTCCTCTTCACTGTCCTAGCACCCCAATGACCTTGGAATATAAGCCTTCATAATGTGGTGTGCCAAAGATCATGGCCAAGCTGTTGATGCTGTTATTTCTTCAGGCTGCCTTTTTCCTGCAGAAGTTGGACTCTTGAAATCTTCAACTATACTATAAAAAGACTTGCCTTTCATCTTTGCTTGCTGAGGAAGCTTATTTTTTCTTTTCAGTTCTTTAGCAACTGTAAAATAAAATGTAAGTGCTAACATTTATTTTATATCTTTATTTTAATAGTGTAATATTTTCTTACCCAAAAATAAGAACCCTATGGAACTCACTTTAAAATTTCCTCTTAATTTTTAATACAAATTTCACATAACAACAAACTTGTGTCCTTGGCACAACAGGGTAGGACAAGACATAATTATTTTAGTTATCAAATCAAGAGCAGTCACAAATAGTAATGACGAGTTCATTGCAAATTAAAGCTTCAAAATCATTGGTTAAAATGGTAATTTTCTATTTCAGTGAATCTCTCTCTCTCCTTGGAATTCTTTTGACTCTTTCTATCATTTCTATGACCAGGGTGGACTGTTTCAAAGGGATGGACTGCACCTGGCCTCTGTTGGAGCAGCTAGATTTGAAAGGCATCTAAATGAAGCAGTGCAGAATTGCTCAATCAAAAAACTGCTCTCAAATGTGTTTCCTCATCCTGGCCATATAAATGCATATCATGCAGCACCCTTGATCAATCAATCAATGGGGGCATAAACTGGCGGGGGGCTTGTTGTCTCGCCCGCCCTATGGCGCCAAGACTGGGAGTTCCTCCGGCCAAGTCTCCATGTGGGCCCCCTTCTCATCTATGCAAGGCA
>NW_026112304.1:0-72500 GCF_024679095.1 Eriocheir sinensis | reverse complement strand
AAGGGAAGTGAAGCTTCCTCACCTTTTATTTTAAAGGAAATTGAAGCTTTAATTTGGTAATCCTCACTCTGACTATGATAGGTCACGAGTGTAGCATGTATAGGGCAAGTCCTCACTGAGTTTATTTTGTCATAATGTGGTATATTGACTTTACCTCTATTCAGTTTAACCCTTACCCTGCCTTTTATTTTAAAGGAAGGGTGTAGCATAATTATTTTAGATCCTCCCTCTGAATATGGTATTCAGAGTGTAGCATTTTATAAGTGAAGAAGATTTATTTAGGAGGAGAGAGAGAATAGAAGCAGCTCGGGGAGGTAGAGGTCGCTGCATGCCTCTTCCAGATAGATTAGCCCCTGACCCTGTCACAGTAGCCAGACGTATGTGAAGCCACTAAGGCAAAACCGCTAACTGGGTGGTTACACCGGCTTTATCTGTATGTTCAAGTGTTCATGAGGAGAGCAACTTCTACAAATCACTGAGATTGTCCCTGAGCATCCTTTTGAATCTCTCCGTGCCTTCCTTTTGGGCCTTACGGACTGACTAGATTCTTGTTCACTATTTAAGCTGGCCTCTGCATCCCCATTTTCTGTGCCCCTTATAGGATGAGTCACTGATAATTAAAAAAGTTAGTGTGAGATGTATTACCTAAGACGTGGCAACATTGTACTGTCCGGCGCCAGCTCGCGCCTCGCACCACTACCAACACAAAGGCAGTCACGGCCTCCCCTTTGTCATGCGAGGCTGTATCACTACTCCAGTAAACAAGGACAAGGAAGCTGGTGTTTCTTTGGACCTCTCACATGGCGCAGTGAGCAGGATCCTGCCGTGACACAACTGTAACCACCTAAGCAGCAGCGAGATGGCAGCCCAGAGGCCCAGACTCAGCACTCCTCGCGGTGGACGCCGGTGTGTGTACCATCAAAGCCCACCCACGCAGCAAGCTCAGCAGCAGTTCCTGCAAGACATGGTGGTCGGGATTTCCAATTTAGTCAGCAGCGCCAGGGCGCCAGGAAGCACTAGGCCACCTGCTACGGTCACCCCTGAGAAGTGTGAGGGGGAGAGGACCGCGGCGGCGTTCCGCTCCTGGAGGAGGTCAATGGAGTCCTGGGTATTGCTTAATGGTTGGGCGGACAGAACCGCCACCCTGCACATACGCCTCAACTGTGTGCCCCCCACTCCAACACACCATCGACACGAGGTACCCTGGTGATGAGTGGGAGCAGCTGACGGCGAAGGAGGCACTGGATGCCATCGCCGGCATAGTTTTGCAGGCTGCGAACCAGGTTGTCACTTGGGAGGATTTCTTCACCAGCAAGCAAGCAGCGGGAGAACCCATGAAAAAGTTCTTCCAACTTTGTGCCGCGGAAGCTATTGAATGCGAGTTCAAGTGCCCCACGTGTGGCAGTGTGACCACAACCTCTCAGAGTATATGATGCTACATAAGCTCACGGTGGGTTTGCACAATTCAGTGTTAAAACGTGAGGTGTTCCAAAGTTGTACCAGCATATCGAGTGTGAAGGAGCTCAGGAGCAAGTGTGTGTCGTTTGAGACGCCAGTGAGAGACGCAGTGGTGCGCTGCTGCGCGGCGGTGGCCCCGGCTGGCTCAGAGGGGCCCAAGCTGATTCAGTTGAATTGACTTGGGGAGGTGCCGGAGCCAGCTGACAGCGAGGGGGAAGAGCCAGCAGAAGCAGAAAAAACAGCAGCATGCGCTGCTCTGAAAGGCTCCAAGTCTGGAGGCTGCCGTGCCCCCTGTGGTTACTGTGGGGGGTGCCATCCCCCGGGAAAAGCCAATGCCTCGCACGCACAGCAACCTGCCTCAGTTGCTCCAAGGTGGGTCACTTCCAGAAGTGCTGTAGAAGCAAGCCCACCACTGTGTCTGGCGCTGTGGTGGCTGCAGTGAAGGGGCTGTCCCGCCCCCCTACGCTGCAAGTGACTGTGACATGTCAGAGAGGCACCTCGCCAACGTCGGTAGCTGCTGTTGTCGACACCAGCGCCATGGTGTGTGTGGCAGGCCCTGGCCTGCTTCACGCCCTCAAGGTGCCACGCTGCCAGCTGCAACCCGTGAGCGGATTAAGAGATGTTGCAGACAAGCCTCTCAAGTGCATGGGGGCCGCTATGTGTACCTTCAGCGCAAGTGGAACATCAACAACGCAGCCTATCTACTTCCTGAGTTCGGCGAAGACCCTCTACCTCTCTTACGACGCATGCAAGGGTCTAGGCCTCCTCCCACCAGACTTCGCACACCACACAGGCGTCGCAGCTGCTACAAGCGCCATTGGAGGAACTGTGATGGCGCAGCAAGAGCAAGCGAGGCCTGAAGGTGACTGCACCCCTCCTAGGCCTGATGCCACGCCCTTTGCACCCCTCGAAGAGAATGTCGGCAAGCTGGAGGAGTGGCTTCTCAGGCACTTCTCAGAAACCACGTTCAACGCAGCAAAATCTCCTCTACCTGTGATGGCTGGAGCCCCACACCACATCGTTGGCTTCCGAGTGGACCGGGAAACTTACCAGCCCACCACTGATCGCCTGTCTGCCATTAAGGAGTTCACAATGCCCGACCAACCTGCTATCAAGGACATCAGGTCATGGTATGGGCTGGTCAATCAGCTCGCTCCCTTCCTGGCAGCCGCACCATTGATGGAACCCTTCGGAGAGCTGCTCAAGAAACCAACAGGCAAGAAGGTGTACTGGGATGACCAGCTGCAACTCAGGTTCCATCAAGCACAGGAGACCATCTGCAAGCTTGCCAGCAATGGCTTTGTTTATTATGACAAGTCGGGGACAACGGCTGCGGTAACAGACTGGAGCAGAGACGGTATCGGCTTCATGGTGCTTCAACATTGCAGCTGCACCTCACCGGAAACCCCCTTCTGCTGTAGGGGGGGCTGGAAGCTGGCACTGTGTGGCAGTCGTCACTTAACGGCAGCTGAAGCCAGCTATGCAGCAGTGGAGGGCGAAGCACTGGCAGTGGTGTGGTGCCTCCGCAAGGCCAGGCTGTTCCTGCTAGGCTGCCCAAACCTCTTCATCGTGACTGATCACCGTCCCCTGGTGGGTCTCTTCAAAGACAGGGCACTGGGAGACATCACCAACCCACACCTATTCCGCCTAAAGGAGAAGACATTACAGTTCCGCTTCACCATCAAGTACTTGCCTGGGAAGAAAAACTCAGCTGCAGACCTTCTCTCACGCTTCCCTAGCATTAAAGCAAGACCAGAGGAGGAAGACTGCAAACAAGAAGAAGAGTTGCGTGTGGTGGTGTGTGCTGCAACGCTCGCTGCTCTGAGCCCTGACGGCTGCATCATCCTCGACGAAGGCGAGGTGAGAGAAGCAGCTAGAGACGACCCTGTTTATCAGAGCCTGCTAGCAAAGGTGTAATCGGACGACTGGCACACGCACAAGGCACAGGAACCCCGCTGCATGCCTCCATTCTTCAAAGTGCAAGATCAACTGTCTATGGTGGAGGACATCGTCACCTACACATTTGACCAGGGACATGTGCGCTTGGTCATCTCAGAGTCCTTGCAGCACAAAGTGGCAGCACACCTGCACTCAGGACACCAGGGACTAGGCTCCATGCTGCGGCGGGCCAGGCAGTCTGTTTACTGGCCTGGCATGGAAGGGGATCTGCAGTACCAGGGGTCATTGTGCACAGGGTGTGAAAGACACGCGCCCTCCCTTCCCCCGGAGTCACTGGTCCTTATGCTGCCCCCAGATCACCCATTCCAGTCAGTGGTTGCAGACCTGTTCCAGCTGGACGATGGCTGAGTGGTAGCGTGCTGGGCCCACATTCACCGCGTAATGGACGACGCGAGTTCGAATCCCCACGCTACCACCTCAGATTTTTCAGTCACCGCCGAGTGGCTTAAAACTACCCACATGCTGTCCTGAAGATCACCCATCATCCCGGACTCTAGAGGAAACCGTCCAAGTTAATCAAGAATGAGTTCTGGGGGGCAGGATGAGCCAAGAGAAGATGGCGCCACTATAAACACTTGCCTGCGCCATGACGGGCTGGGGCTGACTACCATCCAGGCCCCTCAAGCAAGTCTACCGGCGCTATAGGCGTAGACGTAAAAAAAAAAAAAAATAAATAAATAAATAAATAGATACATACATAAATAAATAAAACATACATGGCGTATGCTGACTGCCTCACTGGCTGGCTCGAAGTGGCACACTTCCCCGGGGACGCCTCATCCAGCAGAGTAATCACGCACCCACGACAATTCTTCACGAGGTGGGGAGCGCCTGAGCAGCTGTCAACGGATGGAGGCACAAACCTGTTTAGTGGCGAGGTGGCTGACTTCCTTGGTAAATGGGGTGTGAGAGCAAGGGTGTCCTCAGCACACTACCCACAGTCGAACGGAAGGGCTGAGGTGGCAGTGAAGGTGGCGAAACGCGTGTTGAGAGGCAACACTGGAGCTGGCGGTAGCTTATACTGCGACAAGGCGACTCAAGCTCTTCTCCAGTACCGAACACCCCACTGCAAGACATTGACAAGTCTCCAGCACAGCTGGCCACTGGTCGGCAGCTTCGTGACAGCGTCCCAGTTGCCCGTCAGCATTGCAAGGTGGACCAGCACTGGAAACGAACTCTTAGGGACCATGAGTTGTGCATGGCTCAATCCCAGGTTGATCTTCCAGCGTCACAGGGCGAGGCACCTAGGCAGCTCCCGGCACTGAACGTGGGCGACAGGGTCTGCATCCAGGACGCGACCACAGGCGTGCGGGATAGGTCTGGCGTGGTCATGGAAGTTAGACCTCACAGGCAGTATGCAGTCAGGTTGTCAGGCAGCTGCAGAGTGTCTTTGCAACCGTTGGTACCTCAAGGTCAGCACACCACCATTGCAGCCCACGCCTGCTGACGTACAGACACCCCCTATGCAGCAGAGGACGCTGGCAACTTCACCTTCATCCAGAACATCATGGGATGCTGTACGACCCAAGTAGACAGCGGAGACAGCCAGCATGGATGGCAGATTATGTTCAGCCACATTAGTGTACGTAGTGTCTTCGGGAGTTAGTTATTAAGTTGAGGAAGTCTGTTCTGTCTTGTTATGTTCTACAGATTTGATTTCGTTCACACAGTATTAATTGTTGCTACACACACACATACACATAACTTTGTATGTAGGACAATTATTTATGCAAATGTATTTCCCTTACATGTCAGTGTCATGGTTCAAGGATGTACTATTTACTTGGGGGAGATGTGAGATGTATTACCTAAGACGTGGCAACATTGTATCAAGACGGCGCCAGCTCACGCCTCGCCACTACCAACACAAAGGCAGTCACGGCCTCCCCTTTGTCACGAGAGGATGTATCACTACTCCAGTAAACAAGGACGAGGAAGCTGGTGTTTCTTTGGACCTCTCACAGGTAGAGATTGCAGACAGAGTGGTATTCAATAGGCCCATTACTTTGCTTAAGCTTGACAGTCCTTATACTGCCATCATTACTTGCAATTAATTCCAAAACCTTGCCCATCATCCAAAAGGGTCTAGGTTTGTTCAGGGCCTTAACTAATACTGTCTCCTATTTAATTCTATTTTCCCAGCCACTTTGATATAAATTTCTACTATGTTCTCTAAGGCTCAGCAAATAGCTCTCATACCACAGCTTCTTAAAGTTTTCTATTATTTCCTCTTGTACTTCTAAGGTCTTTTCTAGTGATGGTTGGCTTTGATCATCAGTCCAAACCTCACTAGCATCTTCTCTGAGTATCAGTGAGGAATTGCCATGTAGTCTTAGGAAGGAATTAGGTGTTATGAACTCTAGACTATCAGAGCAAGACCTATATGTCAAAGGCCTTGAGTTTATAGCAAGTTGAATGTTAGAGAGCATTGTTAAAAGCTCAAAGTATGTCAACTTGGCTCTTCCTACTGCCTTATAAAGGCTGCCTTTCAGTACTCTGATAAGTCTTTCCCAGGCCGAGCCAACCCAAGCTGAGTATAAGGGTATTCTAATATGTTTATGTTACACTTCTCTAGCTCAGATTTAACTTCCTCGGACCTTAGAGAGTTTTCAAGTATGGATCCACCCTTTAAAAATGACTTGGCATTATCACTATACAAGTACTGAGGAATGGAGCACCTATTGCAAAATCTTTGAAAAGCCAAAATAAAGTTTTCAGAAGACATGTCAGGGAGTAGTTCAAAGTGGACTGCTCTTATGTTGAGACAAGTAAACACCAGAATACGATACATCTTTTCTGTATTTACACTGCTTTCTTCTTTAACCCAAAAGTGACCTGTATAGTCTACACCTGCATGCAGAAAGGGCTTAATCAGGTTCATGTGGTGCTTGGGCATGTTAGTAAATTTAGGATACTTGAATGCTAATGCATTATACTTGGTACATGTGGTGCAGTTGCTCAACTCTGACTTGACTGCTGCCCTACTTTAGGGATCCAATATCCTTGTTCCCTTAGGTAATTCAGAGTGTTGCCTATGCCTAAATGTTGTACTTTCAAGTGGCAGTAATTTATTAGTAATGATGTGAACCTGTGCTTTCTGGGGAGCATTATAGGGTTATGCACATCGAAACTGAAGTACAAACACTTTGCTATCCTGCCTCTAGATCTCAGGATTCCCTTTTCATCCAGGAATAAGTTAAGATTCATTACTAAAGGAGGAACTTTAGCATTATTGATGGCACTCTCTTTCAGATAGGCAATTGCATCAGCAAAACATTCTGCTTGAGCTATTTTGATCCAGCATTCATTGGCTTTCCTTCTAGGATCATAACCCTTCAATTTGCTTAGGAACTTAAATAAGTATCCTGTGCTTCTCAATAATTGATCATAATCAGAATATTTATTTATGTTAAGTATGCCTGTATTTACTTTATTATTTTGGGAAGTATTAAGGCCGTACTTATCTGATGTTTATGATTAGAAGAAATGCTTAGCAAAGGGTACTGAGGCCACTTCTCAAAATGATTTGTTAGCCAATCTGGACCTTCAAGCCAGAATTTTAGTTTGCTTAATTATATACTTGCTGTACGTTAATCCCTCAGTGGTCGTATCAGCAGGATTTTCTGCTGTGTTTACATAGTGATATACCACTGGGAGTTTGAATTGTTTTGTTATTTCACTCTTCAGGCCTTCTACCTTTATTCCTCTATTCCTGACAAACTTGGACTTTACTTTGGGTTCCTTGGTAATTAGCCAATTTAGGACAACCTGGGCATCAACTGAGATGTTGATGAATTGGAATTTTATATTGTTGTAGGCTTCTATTATTACTGGTAAACATTTAAAGGCTAAAATTACACCCATCAATTCTAGAGTAGTTATTTTATGCTCATTTCTCTTATTTAGAGGAGCCACCTTTGCCTTAGAAAAGAGGTAAGAGGCCTTATTATCTTCACTCAGAGCTTAGGCTACAAAGCCATAGGACTCTACTGAGCTATCACAAAAGATATGCAGTCCATAAAAATCTTGCTTGTTGAGTGCTTGTCTGGGTTGGACAACATTTCTAAGTCTCTGTTCAAACGTTTCATTTCAGTGAGATCATGCCAGTTATCAGTAAATTGTCCACATAAAAATTATTAATTAGTAGTGTTTGCTTACATTTGTCTTCTGGAAATGTTTCAGCATGATGTTTCATGACATAGTTTAATCTGAAAGGAGACGAAATATATAACCAAAAACTATACTTTTATAGCGATAAGCTACTAGTTTGTCTCCTCTCCTCCAGAAGCAAAATTTATTCTGGTCAGCTTCATTCTTTAATTTGACCATAAGGAATGCTGGCTTTATGTCGCTAAGCATTACCGTTTTGTTTGTTCTGAAGTAAAAAAGCAATTTTAGGATAGAACCCATTAAGTCTATTCCGGGATAGGCAGCCTCGTTAAGTGAGGGTAATTCCTTATTAGTTTTCAGAGAACAATTAAAGACAGGTCTTATTTTAGTTGTTACCTGTTCTTCCATCTTAATGACTGGCCTATGAGGAATCCAAACATATTTATCATAATCAGAAGGTTTCACCTTAATCTCCTCTATTATACCATCCTCAAGTTGTTTATCAAACACCTCTTGGTATTTGTTGATGAGTCCTTTTCGTTTTAGATGGTCCACTGTCCGGTCTAGTACTTTTAGAGCAACAAATTTATTTGAAGGAACTGACTTTATTTTATCAGGATACCAGGGCAACTCTACATTATAATATCTGTCCTTGAAAGTTATTCCTTCTTTAAACTCATCAATTTGGTCTTTATCAAAGGACAACAATTCTCGGTCGTCTTTCTTTATGCCCATGGACTCTGAACTAAAGAGATGTTCAAGTCCATTGTCAACCTCACTATCCTCCAAGATGTGTTCTAATGAATTGAAATAAGATTTGAGAGGATCCATTACCAGGTTGATCGTAGTTTCGGTTTGAGGACTTAATTAGGGATGTACCGATGTGTTGGTATCGGTGGTATCGGCACATTTTAAGAGTATCGGTATTGGTATCAGCTGATTTTCTGCCGATACTACCGATACTTGAAGGAGTTTTGACGCCGATGTCACTCGTTGCAAATAATTTTGTTCAACAGAAATTGGGTTTTCTAAATTGTTGAAAAAATATTAGAAAAGTGTAATTATCTAGTATCATGATACTACAAGTTTGGAATTTCCCGCAATTTAATTTTCATCACTTTAAACAAAAAGATTCATATTACTTTGAATACAAGTATATAACACTTAGTATACAGTATAGCCTTTGGTATCGCGGATGCATACAATACAGGTTTAGTACTAGTAGCTTCGGCGCGGGATTGGGGGAGCCCCTCCACTCGCCTCATTTGCCTGCCTCAGTCAGTCAGACGGTCGCCCTGCAATGGGGCACGCTGCCAGGGTCTGGGGATTTTTTCACAGTCTTCATGACTATGGGCACCTTTTTTCAGGCCAGCAGTGATTACTTTTTTTCTTCCCTTTTATGGTGGAACAGCGAGTAGTGGGTCTTTTCTTTTCTTAACATTTGATATTGCCCTTTAGCTGCTGGAATTGTTCTATAAAAAAAATCACTGCACAGGTATCGGTGTCGGTCAAATATTGGGGTATCGGTATTGGTCAAAATTTTGGTATTGGTACATCCCTAGACTTAATGACTCTTCATTGTCCCTTTTCAAGGACTTTATCATAGATTTACCCTGACTGTCGCTCAAAAAACTAAATACTGTGCCCATAGGGGCAGCTTTGTTATTTAATACCAGACAGGAACCACCTAGAAGTTCCTTTCATGTTACAGATGACATAAATTGAAAGATATTGATACCTAACAGCATGTCTACTGTTATTATTTCATAGTTTCGTTATTCATAAAAGGTCTCGTCTAAAAGGCCAATGTTCTTATTTTTGAAGATATTAATAACTTCATTCATTCCTGGGACTTCAAAAGTTATGTTTAGAGTTCTATCCACTAATAAAGGGACAAAAACTAATCTCTTTTCTAGTTTTATCCCCGTGGACATCTGTTTGAATTCTCTGCCTCTTGGCCAAGGTATGTGCCTACTTCACATTCCAAGGCATGTAATCCACTGACGCCCTGGCACAGATCTTTAGCAGCTGTTTCCGATATATAAGACCTTTGGCTACCTGTGTCTATTAAACATCTCACCTTCCTACCTTTCTTTCCATTCCTTAAATTCAATGTCATAGTAGGAAGCATTTTTGATGAATCAAGGCTTCTCTGAGCCAGACACAAACTTACGCTGGTCTTCAGTCTGGGGTCTGATTTGTTATCTTGCAAAGGACACAGAGAAGTTAAGTGTTCCCTCTTTTTACACAACTGACATGCAAACTTTAATTTATTTTGCTTGTCAGAAAGCAGATTCAACGTGTCCTGAACCGCACATCTTGTACACAAGGACAAATCTCTAAGTCTTTCGACTTTATCTTCATATTTAGGGAACTTAGAGCATTTTCCCAGAGAATGTCCCTTAGAGCCAAAAAAGCTTACAAATTGATATCTATTTGAGGCTTATTATTTGACTTGAAATTTTGCATTGTGCTCTTGCCTTCTTTACCCTCTTTAACTTTACAAGGACTTCCAGGTTAAGCATATTTGCTTGAAGGCTCATAGTTAGGTTTATCAAAGGTGTTTTTCCTGATTGGTGCAGTATTAATTAAAGTTTTTATTGCTTCGTTACTATTGGCAAAAAATGTCAGTTAAGGTAGGAGAACTATTGGACAACCTATGTACCAACTCTCTCTTTAAGGCCACGGGTAGTTTGTCAAAAACAAAGTGGCTAATTAATGAGTGTCCAGCAGTTTCCTCTGTTAGTAGGTCAACATCATGAGCCTTTAACTCGTGTAGGTAAGACCTCATTTCATTCAAATAAACTTTAACAGAAGTATAATCAGAGTCAAATTCCCCAGTAGGTGCTGCTTTTAAAATGTTCTTGTAAGTTTCATCTATGATGTATTTCACATCCAGAAACTCTTGCTTAAGCATCTGAATGGCCAGGTGGTAGTTGGCATCTGAGATGGTTAAGGGTTTGACTACTGAAACAGCATAATCCCTAATTACCCATACAGGTACAATTGTTTGGCAGAGCCAGATAAGTTTTTTTCTGGAACTGATAACATTATTAAACTATGTTAGGAAGGTATTGAAGGCAAATTTATCTTTCTCCTTCCCTGTAAAGGTTCCACATTGTAGAGGTGGAGGCCTACTTTCACCTAGGTTTAAATTAGTCATTACTTCCTGGAATTTATCAACCGAATCATTACCAGCGGGTTCTCTTTGAGCATTCACGTAATATTGGTCCAAGTCTGTGCTGATTTGCACCGAGTAACCTACTTGGGAGTCTAGCTCATTACAAAAGTACGTCTCCTCATGAACACTCAAATCATGCTGATCTATAATGTCATTAATTTCTCTATCATAATTCTTGATTTCTTGCAGCTCAGCTTCAGTCTCCTTTAAACATTTTTTGCAGAAAGAGGGGGTCAACTGTCTAGCCTCATTCAACTCATTTAACTTATTGATGTTAATGGTGACCTTGCGTTTGTGCACACTCCTCTTTCTACACAATGAACTAATTAACTCTTTAGGGGTGGCCTCATTCAGTTTTTCCTCCCTAGATCCAGACATGGTTAACAATATATAAAAGGTTGTTTACCAATAAAATTTTACTTAAAATTACCTACAATAATTCCTCTAATCATTCACTGCAGGGAAGCAAACAGGTCCAACCCTCTAAGGCTGAGGTACGGAACAAGCATGCACCCAGCCACCGCAATCCTCAGGGCCCAATGCAACGAGCACAACAGCATTCAGTTGAATGAAGCTTGAGCTCGCCGCACCGGATCCCAATTACTTGCGATGGCTGAGCGCGTATCTAATTCCCCTCGTGATGGCTGAACGGATAGCGTGACGGCGCCACGTTCAGGAGGACGTGAGTTTAATCCCCGCCCGGTGCCACCAAGCTGGGATTTTTCAGCCGCCGCCGAGTGGCTTAAAACTACCCACATGCTGTCCAGAAGACCACCTATCAACCCGGACTCTAGATTCTAGGATTAAAGATGAGCTCCGGGAGGGCAGCATGAGCCAATGCAAGATGGCGCCACTATAAACACTCGCCTGCGCCAGAACGGGCTGGGCCAACCATCAGGCCCCACTGGGAAGAAGCCTTGGGCCGACCATCAGGATCCACCGGGAAGAAGCCTACCGGCGCAATAAGCCACTATGTAAAAAAAATAATAAAATAAATAAATAAAAAATTAAAAAAAATTTAAAAATCCAATTTCAAGTGGACCCCATCTGCAAAGTACTTGGGGTGGTTTAGATAGTTGGCCGCCCCTAGCAGTATTACATTATCTACCAGCTTTTGTTTTTTGAGGGTCTTATTTAGAAAGTTATTCAAGACTTGCCGTCACCGGTTATACTCCACAGGTTGCGGGGTTCCAAATTTATTTCCCTTGGAGCAAAACCTGGGTTCAATCTGAGCTGCCAGGGACAAACAACTGGGGCCAACTATCTGACGCAGTCATTTATAGTATTCACTGGCTCTGAGGTTAATGTCTGTGTTAGTTACAGAGTCAACTATTGAATTTCCCCCCAGAATAGTGACCACTACGTCAATATTTTGGTTGCCCAAGGCTTCAAGAATCTCCGGGTTGTTCAGAAAGTGAGGGTAGTCTTTGCCAGGATGAGCCGAGAATTGAAGTTCACGAGATGCCTCCTTCCCGCAGTCCAAGGTCAAGGTGGGTTGCCTCTCTGGCAGTCTTTGCAAATACTTGACGTAAGAGTGGCCCATTATCGCCACCCTCATAGCTCAGATTAAGTTGGAGGCTTGATCAAAAGGCAGCGATTTAAATTAATCTGAAAGGAAGGTGGCCTTTGTGCTGAGAGGTATATTATGACAACTTGTGTTAGTGGCAGCGAGCGCCGAACGCCGGCGTGGAGCCAGGCCGGTTTGTTTACATTTAAGCCCAATTCACTGCTCGGTAGTTACTACTTATTCTGAAATATGTTGCTATTTATAACAACGCGTTAAGATTGCACTCACACGTGACCAACTTACCTCTAATAATATGTAGATCACTCAGCTAAGGGCTCACTGACAATTAAAATCACTAAAAATTGGGCCCCTTATGGGAAGTTAACATGTGAATCACTTAGCTGAATATGATGAGGAGTTTCAGAATAAGTAATCCGAAACAGTCGGCCCTGCGTGAGACCGATCACTTGTAGTAATAGGTTGTAGAAGTAGAGACCGAGGAACTGCGGAGACTGAACAGGGAGGTCTGCACTGGGTGACTGCTGCTCTGAGACTGGGGCCAAGCTGCTCCTGATTGCCAATTCGTAATTTCCAAAACGACCCCTGAATCTTTCGTCAGAATTTGGTTTCTTTGTTAATAATACGTACTTAGTTTTAGCTATGAACCACCCTCACTTCCCAAACAACCCTTAATTCCTAACACGCGGGGCTGGGCTGTTCTGACCTCACAATTGGGTGTCCTGGTGACATCTGCTGGGATGACTGATAGTGATGTTGAGGGGAACTTGCCTGTGGTAACATGGGCCTCAAATGCCTCCTGTTTCTGTGAGAGATGGCCATTTCCATCTAGCATGACAGTATATTGATGATGCTGGATCGTTTCTGTTACGATGCCTGTCCTGTCCCACAGCCTAGTTGCCTGGTTTTGCAGCCGCTAACAGGTGTCAGGGGAGAGCAGTGGCAGCTTCCTGGGTGTGTGTTGGCCATCAATGTCTCATTGCCCTCTGCTACCTAGACTTCCCAACATCGTAATATTTGACTCCAATGCTTGTCAATGTATAGATGCCACCGATCTGTGGGAATGGCATCTCATAGCCATGGCAAGTTGCGACGGTGACTTGCCCACCCCTCAGAGTGGAATATTATGGTACTATAAGATGACAAGAGATGCCTTGTCAGTGTCCAGGCTCAACCTGCCGTCAGTGTTGCCCATGATTATTCTTTTCCCATTTTGACAGGCTGCCTCCACCATTTGACTGGAGGAACTGTGTGGTTGAGACTCAAACAGTGACACCCCAGGTTTTGAAGACTGTGGTCACCTCGCTGACAAGATTCATTCCTCCATCTGTAGATATGTGCTCTGAGGCTCCAAACCGGGAGAAGTAACATCTCAGCTGGTTCTTGGTTCTTTGGGAGGAGGTGCCATTGGGAGAGTAGGCTAGTTCTAGGCATCCAGTTAGCCTGTTGGTGTCAAGGTATAGTATATGGCCATTATGCTGGAACGTGTCCACTACTGTCATCTGGAAGGGGTATTTTGATGGTGGGGTGAATACCAGGCTGGGGGTTGTGATGGGGTGTGGCTCTTGCAGTCCACGCACAATGAGCAGTGATGTTGCAGGTTTCCTTTGATCCCTGGCCAGTACACACATTGCCTGGCTCTCCACAGCATAGAGTCCAGGCCTTGGTGCCCTGCATGCAAGTTCATGCCCACCCTGCTGCAGTGTTTCTGGGCTAACCATGTGGACAGAATTCTGCTCATACGTGTATATCACAATGTCTTGGGTAGCAGCTAGACGGTCCCTATATTGTAATAGGGATGGAGGTAAGCAGCTTCAAAAGACTTATGCCATTGTCTGATTGTCAGTCATTTGCCAAGACTTTGGCCAGTAACGACTGGTAGACAGGGTCATCTGCGGCTGCCTTTCTGACTGATGACTCGCCTATGATATGGCAGTCTTGTTCAATGACAGCAGGAATGGCAATTGCCATTGCCGTGGTCAGATCCTCATCCAGGCCTACGTCTGCCGCACCAGGGGCAGCCTAAAGTGCAGGGTACTGCAACAGGAAGTGCACAGTGCTATTTCTTTTTCCAGGTAACTTAACGCAGCTTCAATATTACAGAAGAACCTCATTATCCGGCATTCAAAACAATGGCACCCTCAAAACAACGGCAAATATTTGTGGCTCAAATTTACAATTTAAAATTTTCTTTTTATTAATATTATTATTATTATTATTACAGGTAACTCTCGATTTACGCGAGTTTGGTTAACGCGTTTTTGAAATAACGCGGGGTCCAAAATCCAAATAAATGTTTAATTTACACGTTTTTTCCACTTATACGCGATATTTTATGGAGTGGCCAACATATGTCTCACGCAACTGGACTAACATGGCGCCGCGGCCACACAGCTGAGCTCAGTTCTTCCCGCGCGCCACTTGAACAACAATACAATACCCACGCTAATCAACAATAAGGGTGGGCAGGTACCGGTACCAGTACCGATACTAACGGTACCAGCTATATGGTTAGGTACCGGTACCAGACTGCTCGGTACCGGTACCAATACTAGCCAGTTGCTCATGGTGTCCCTCATTTCTTCCTCACACGAGTGAGGCTGAGACTGAGTGCCTGAGTGGATATCTCGGTGATATGGATATTCGCTCTCTCTCTCTCTCTCTCTCTCCACTAAATGAAGTGAATATTTATTTTTTGACAGAAACCTACCTCTTGTTTGATTTACATTGTTTTTGATTTACACGACCTCTTCAAGGACGCAATACTTGCGTAAATCGAGAGTTACCTGTATTATTATTATTATTATTATTATTATTATTATTATTATTATTATTATTATTATTATTATTATTATTATTATTATTATTATTATTATTATTATTATCATTATTATTATTATTATTATTATTATTATTATTATTATTATTATCATTATTATTATTATTATTATTATTATTATTATTATTATTATTATTATTTTTTTTTTTTTTTACGTGCTGCCTCTAGCACTTGCAGGCTTTCTTGAGCGGCCTTATGGACGGCTTCAGCCCGTCAGTGGCGCAGGCTAATGTTATAGTGGCTGCCGTGATGTATGACTTGTTTGGCCCATGCTACTCCCTGGTGCTCCTCTTGACCGAAATCGCTGAAGTTAGAGTTGATTGAAGATCTGGACAGCATGTGGATGATCTTCCACCAATCAGAGATGATTTGAAAAATCAGCGTGTTCGGTGAGGGCTGGAACCTAGTCCACGCTAGGTCCTCTGGCTCACCACACCCGCACACTAACCACTCGGCCACCGCCTCCCCAGAGTTCCACTTAATCTTAAATTTCACTTAAAATTAAACACTTCAGTAACTGAATGTGTAGTAATAGTACTTCATAAATGTTAAATGATGATCTAATCAAGAAATATGGGCATTGAAATGTAGCGTTTATAATTATAAAGGTTGCGTTTATCATCGGCGCAAGGCGATAGTCTATTCTTGTTTGCAAACAAGAGCACATGTGTTGTGCTGCCGGTGCCGTATCGAGACCTGCTGCCTTTCACCGTTATTACTGGGGCCGCATACTCAAAACATTCAAAAGTGCCTTTCGTGGCAACGACACCTTTCCGCCCCACCGTTCCCCGAAAAGTGCGTAAACAGAAGCTCAGCAGGTTGGCGCCATCTTTGAAAACAGGGCTCATAAGTGCCTTTGCTGAAAGGTAGGGACGGAGCTGCTGTTGAGGAGGCAAAGGTAGGGACGGAGCTGCTGTTGAGGAGGCAAAGGTAGGGACGGAGCTGCTGTTGAGGAGACAAAGGTAGGGACGGAGCTGCTGTTGAGGAGGCAAAGGTAGGGACGGAGCTGCTGTTGAGGAGACAAAGGTAGGGACGGAGCTGCTGTTGAGGAGGCAAAGGTAGGGACGGAGCTGCTGTTGAGGAGGCAAAGGTAGGGACGGAGCTGCTGTTGAGGAGGCAAAGGTAGGGACGGAGCTGCTGTTGAGGAGGCAAAGGTAGGGACGGAGCTGCTGTTGAGGAGGCAAAGGTAGGGACGGAGCTGCTGTTGAGGAGGCAAAGGTAGGGACGGAGCTGCTGTTGAGGAGGCAAAGGTAGGGACGGAGCTGCTGTTGAGGAGACAAAGGTAGGGACGGAGCTGCTGTTGAGGAGGCAAAGGTAGGGACGGAGCTGCTGTTGAGGAGGCAAAGGTAGGGACGGAGCTGCTGTTGAGGAGGCAAAGGTAGGGACGGAGCTGCTGTTGAGGAGGCAAAGGTAGGGACGAAGATGCTGTTGAGGAGGCAAAGGTAGGGACGGAGCTGCTGTTGAGGAGACAAAGGTAGGGACGGAGCTGCTGTTGAGGAGACAAAGGTAGGGACGGAGCTGCTGTTGAGGAGGCAAAGGTAGGGACGGAGCTGCTGTTGAGGAGGCAAAGGTAGGGACGGAGCTGCTGTTGAGGAGGCAAAGGTAGGGACGGAGCTGCTGTTGAGGAGGCAAAGGTAGGGACGGAGCTGCTGTTGAGGAGGCAAAGGTAGGGACGGAGCTGCTGTTGAGGAGGCAAAGGTAGGGACGGAGCTGCTGTTGAGGAGGCAAAGGTAGGGACGGAGCTGCTGTTGAGGAGGCAAAGGTAGGGACGGAGCTGCTGTTGAGGAGGCAAAGGTAGGGACGGAGCTGCTGTTGAGGAGGCAAAGGTAGGGACGGAGCTGCTGTTGAGGAGGCAAAGGTAGGGACGGAGCTGCTGTTGAGGAGGCAAAGGTAGGGACGGAGCTGCTGTTGAGGAGGCAAAGGTAGGGACGGAGCTGCTGTTGAGGAGGCAAAGGTAGGGACGGAGCTGCTGTTGAGGAGGCAAAGGTAGGGACGGAGCTGCTGTTGAGGAGGCAAAGGTAGGGACGGAGCTGCTGTTGAGGAGGCAAAGGTAGGGACGGAGCTGCTGTTGAGGAGGCAAAGGTAGGGACGAAGATGCTGTTGAGGAGGCAAAGGTAGGGACGGAGCTGCTGTTGAGGAGGCAAAGGTAGGGACGGAGCTGCTGTTGAGGAGGCAAAGGTAGGGACGGAGCTGCTGTTGAGGAGGCAAAGGTAGGGACGGAGCTGCTGTTGAGGAGGCAAAGGTAGGGACGAAGATGCTGTTGAGGAGGCAAAGGAGGACAACACAAGTCTCCCAGCTCACAATTATATGAAATACAACCTCATAACTTGGTTTTGAGTGAAATACATAATTTCAAGAGTTATTACTGGGTGGCAGCACCATAGTAAACTTATATTGCCTAATCAAATAAGGAGTTATGAATGATTTCTAGGGATTTTGAGTTGATTCATGAACAGTTATATAATACTGTTTTATCCACTCACAGTGAGGTGGACCCCAAGTAACACTATAATAGGCTAGTAAATGGAGTTACATTACTTCAGTAGATAGGACAATCGATGGTGTTGTTATTGATAAGGGATCATGGGAATGTGGCTACTGCCGAGTGTCAGGCTACGTATTGTTTTTTATTGCTTCTCAACGGACAAAGGGTACTTCTCACCCTCACCTGTATCAGCATGTTTTCTCACTCTGCACCATGCGAGGATTCTAGAATGTTCCCTCCACTTCTTGATGCCGTAGCAGCCAGCTGTGGACAGTGCTGAGTGATTGGCTCACACTTCTAAAATCACAGTTGTCATGGGAGCTGTGACTGGTTGACTCGTGAAAAGGTGCCTGTGAGGAAAATCCCGCCTTTCAGCGATTCAGCATGCCAATGTCGCCTTTGAAAATGTTTGTATATCGGGATCCAGCCGAAATGAAAAGCGTCGCTGGCGCTGCTTGAAACGGCGCCTTCCGTTAACTGGTGTCTGTTGGTAAGGCGTGTTTTATGACATGGCCCGTGGACCACTGGGCCTGTTATTTGGTAGGATAGGATGCATTTACTTTATCAGCAATTCTATTGGAGTTCTACTCTACTGAGGAAGCGGTGGTGGAGTCGTTAGCATGCCAGTCCTGCTTCACCGTGTCCAGGATGATGTGGGTTCAAATCCGCCACCGCCAGGAGATGGCACCACTATAAACACTTGCCTGTGCCATGATGGACGGGCCTTGGCCGAACACCAGGCCCAACCAAGAAAGCACACCAGCGCTATGGGCGTGAACGGGGAAAAAAAAAAAATAGAATTGCCTTTTTTTTTTTTCCTTTTTTTTGGCAAAAGTTTATCCGGCACGAGCTTCCCCCTGTTCATGCCAGATAAACAACGTTCTACTGTACAGCAGTCAATATTCATATTGTAATACATATTCACCAAAACATGGGTGCTCAGGGCGAGGAACATTACATTAAGTGCAATAAGTGCACCTGCCGACTGCATGCAACTGGCAGATGCTGCTTGGATTTTATTTATTTTATTTATTTATTTATTTTTTTTTTTTTAAGGGAGGGGAGGTGAGGGGCCAGACTACAAAGTTAATGCTAAGTAGGGTGGTGGGCCAGACACCAGGCCTGGTCTGGTCCCAACGTGGGCCAGAGTTAGCCCACCCTTGTCTTACACAGTCCACCCATTTAGCTTCATGAGATAAGCCTCCTATATCTCAAAACCTCAAGCAATACATTCACTGCATTCCTCCCAAAAAATTCACCACAACACCCTTTGCACTTGTATTCTTGTGGCATTCTTACTATTTCTTGCATACTGAGGCAGTCAAGTATAAGTACAAAGCTTACCATGGGGTTTATCTCCATCAAAAACGAGGGCATCAAGTAGACTCAGGATCTGATTCATGCCATTAGCTGGGGATGGCAAATTCTCAGGAATGAACCTAAAGGAAAAAAAAAAAAACAGTTACAACCTTAAACTAAATTATTTTCAGAAAACACAAATTCTTCTCTGTATAACAGTTGAGTAAACTGTTTGAAATTTACTTTCTTTGAATAGCTATTGTGAGCACTTAACTCTTTCACCTACCAAAGCTGTCATTGGCCTCTGAGGCGCAGACATACCGAAGACAGCTTTCATCTTCTTTGGAAGAAGTAGGCAAACACACACACACACACACACACACACACATACAAGCTCGCAGCAGCCACCACGGATGCACGCACTACGGAGCAGTGGAACCAATCTGTTTGATAGTCACGGGGCCCGAGTATACAGCTAAGCAATTTAAAGTCCCATCTCCTAAGAGTCCAGGCATTAAGATGTGAAAGACTGAGAAGTGAAAAGTACACCAGGGAGTAGAAGGAGAGGTATGAGAGATTATCATGGAAGGTAAACAAACGACCAAAATGGCGGACCCACTGTCTGACTCCCCTGGCCCAAGCCAGAGAGAAGATTCCTGTGAAAGTTTTGAGGGCTTCATGCCAATGAATGGGACAAATGATGGAGACAACACAGGGAAAGAGAATAAGCAAAGTAGAAAAGGACTGTGACAGGATGGTGGTGGAGATGAGGAGGATGAGAAGGGAATTTGGTGAAGTGATCCAAGCACTGGCCGAGGTGAAAAAAAGAGATGAAGAGGCCAAGAGAAGAGATGAGGAGACAAAGAGAATGATAGAGAGCTTAAGAGGGGAAATAATAAAGTTGACGAAGGAACAGATGGAAAACCAGAAAGAGATAGCAAAGCTGAAAATGGAAAAACTAGAAAAAGACCATGATAAAAATTATGAAAATGAAGAGAGAGGGAGAGGTGATTGGGACAAACGAAGACATGGAGAAGATGAAAGAAATGATAAAGAGAGAGGTAGCAGAGAAAAGAGGAAATGACCAGCAGAATGTGGGTGCAAGGGTTCAGGAACAGATTAAGCATGTAGTCAGTGATGAGCTGAAGGAGCGGAGAAGTGAAAAGGACAAGGAAAAAACGAGCTTCAGGGAAATATTAGAGCAACAACAACAGGAACAGAGACAAGATACAGAAAAAGAAGTTGTAAATGTACTAAGAAAAAAAGAAACAATGGTGAGGGACATGGCAGATGAGGAAAATGTGTCATAATGATTGGTGTAAAAGAAGTAAACAACCCAGTGAAGAACCAGAGGGAAAGTTATGAGAGGAGTAAGGTGAAAAGTATACTGAGAAATATGAACACTGAAGAGGAGGAAAAGATTGAGGAAGAAGGAGATGAAATAACAAGATTGGGAAAGTATGAGGAAGGAAAGACCAGGCCATTAAAGATCAAGTTAAGATCCCAAATGACAACAGAAACCATCCTAAATAAGTCGTGGAGATTGAACAATTCTGAAGAATACAAACAGATATATGTGAGGAGAAATATGACAGAGGATGAAAGAATGAAGGTAAAAGAATTCATAAATGAAGCAAAAAAAAAAGGAATGAGGAAAGATCAGAGGAAGATAAGAAGAAATATTTTTGGAGAATGAAGAACGAAAAACTGATGAAGTGGTGGATAAGTGGCGAAGAGAGGGAGTAACGGTGTTGATAGAAGGAGGGGAAAGAAAGGGGGAAAGGAGAAAAGGTTTAAAGATTTAGTACACTAACATAGATGGTCTTGTATCAAGAAAATTGAACTAATTGATTATTTAACCCTCTGAGTACCGCGCTATGGCGAGAAAACTAGTACACCCCATACCGCACTATGTGCAAAATTTTTTTTTAATTTACAAAACACTCGAATCTATCCCAAAACCATAAAAAATGTTGTCATTCCCCTTTCCGTAGCTTAGAAGTGTACCCCCTTCATCTCACCCGCAGCCCCGCCCCACCCGTCCAGCCCTGCTCAGCCGAAAGCGAGTTCATGCGGCTGTGCCCGCCACTCCGTTTCAGCGCGGTTTTGTAGTTCCACACTTTTTACA
This sequence comes from Eriocheir sinensis, assembly GCF_024679095.1. Classification (NCBI taxonomy): domain Eukaryota; kingdom Metazoa; phylum Arthropoda; class Malacostraca; order Decapoda; family Varunidae; genus Eriocheir; species Eriocheir sinensis. The sequence goes on along the minus strand of NW_026112304.1, from coordinate 51,516 downwards.
CTCAGTGCATCATGGAACAATTATATTTCGAGAAATAAGACCGGTTTTGAAAATTATAAAATGACGATACGGTATCGTCACCCGTATGGGAAGCAACATTTTGTTTTTGGCAGAGGGTGGTAAGCTGTCCTGAACTTTTCCTTTGTTTTCACTATGTGGCGTATCCCATAGGATCACGAGAACCTGGGAGAGGCTAGCCCAACTCTCTAGCTATCACGTGATACCCGGCTGGTCTTCGGGGAACCAAAACTTTTCGCGAAATAAGACCGAGTGTAAGGGTAACTCAGTGACGATGTGGTATCGTCACCCGGACTGGCGGTAACATCCAGTGGTGACGATACCGTATCGCCATCGGTACTCAGAGGGTTAAGAGAAAGTGATCCAGATACTGTGTGTATACAGTACCTCTCGAAGTTTCAAGGCCGCTTTGTTCAAGGTATAGCGCTGAACTCGAGGATCACGAACTCGAGGTATTGAAAACACTGAAAAGCGCCATCTGTTCCGACCTGTGGATTTTTTTTTTTTTTTTTTTTACATGTGGGCTATGGCGCCAGTAGACTATCCATCTGGGCCTGATGGTCGACCCTGAGGCTGTCATGGCGCAGGCAACTAGCTGTTTATAGTGACGCTATTTTAATTGGCTCATATATATACTGCCCCCCGGAGTTCACTTTTTTTCCTCCTTTACTGCCTTGTTATCTCAAAATACATACCTTGGAAAAAGGAAGAAAACAGGAAGAGAGAACGGTCGTTTTAAAGCCACAGATGAAGTTTACAATTGGCTGAGTTTGAAAACGCCAGATTCGCTGAGTCCGATGACGCCTTCGCCGGGCGCTCACCCGGTCAGCGGCCTCGCTGCCTTGGGGCAGTGTCACACTGCCCGTTTTCTTCTAACCGTTGTGGCTACTGGCAACGCCCGTGCGCCCATCCGGGAGCAAGTTGTCGGTTGTCCGTAACCTGGTGTCACACTGGGCCTTTTCTTCCCACCGCATTAGCGGCAGCTTGGGCACCGCATATCCAACTTTTCCAGGTGTTTTGTTATGGACTTGTTGCATCAGCATTCCACCATCTTGACACCACATAAACACATGGATCTAGTAACAAGCACACCAGACTCATCATGAACCACGGCAGATATTTCTCACAAACAAAAATGGTTATGCCATTTCCTAGTGTGTGTTAGAACTTATTTGGTGAGTGGTTCATACAAACCAAACATACCCAGTGGCAAGAAGAGAGCAGTGTTAAAGACGACTGCTCTCTTCTTGCCAAGAGCTAGGTTTGGTTCATGTGAGCCACTCACCAAATACAATTCTAACACTCAAGAAATGGTGAAGTCATTATTGTTTGTCAGAAACATCTGCAATGGTTCCTAATGAGTCTGTGTGCGTGTGTGTGTGTGTGTGTGTGTGTGTGTGTGTGTGTGTGTTTATTCGATCAATGTGTTTATGTGTGTGGGTCAAGATGGGTGGGTTGGCTACAAGACGCGCAGTGGTGACAATGAGAACTGGCATGGAGGAACCACAGGCACGCCACACCCACAACTGTTTCTTCCTTCCATTTAACTGCAGCAACAAGTCCATAACTTGGGTTATGGCAGCACAAGCCGCAGCAGCCCTTACTTTAGCAGACAACGCCATGTTGATACAGGGCAAGTGCTTTGTTTACGCCAGGATGTGGATACGGGCAACCGACCTTGGCCGTGTGTGACGCACACCAGGAAGAGTTGGAGTTGCCAGTTGCCCTAGGTGGCGCCAATGCGGCGGGAAGAAAAAAGCACTGGGTGACACCAGCTTATGAATAACCGTGAACTCGCTCCCGGTTGGGTGTACGGGCGTTGCCCGTAGCCCCAACGGTTAGACGAAAACGGCCATTGTGACACCGCCTTAAGGCAGTGAAGCCGCTGATAGGGTGAGCGTCGGCGATGACGTCATCGGACTCCTAGCGAATCACAAGCGTGTTTTCAGAACTGTCAGCCAATCGTAAGGCAGCTGCCTTCAACTGCGGCTTCAAAACGACCCGTTCTCTATTCTCTCTCTCTCTTGCCATAGCCACAATGTTTGGAGGAAAACGTCCAGTGTGATACTACCTTTAGAGGTAGTGTGCATGACGCCGATGGTAAGTAGACGTGACCTGTACGTGTCAAAGCAGCGTGAAAGTCGGGATGGTAAGAATTTAGGGCTAACCACGAAACTCGTGGATCGCGAAACTTGGATAGCGCGAAACTCGAGAGGGGACTGTAGTTGAAACAAAACTTGTAAAGGAATTGGAGCTCGTGCTGGATGGAAAGAGCAAGTACAACATTTGGAGGAAAGATAGGAAAGAAGGATACGAATACCGAGATGAGGCATATAAGGAAAAAAGGAAAAACTACGCAAAGGCAGATTACGTTGGACTCAAGACTTTCTTCGCTGGGATAGACTGGAGTGATATGAAGAGGAGTACTAACATTCAAAAGAAATATGACTTTTTTATGCATATTTACAACAGAGGAATAGAGATATATGTTCCATACTACACAGTAAAGACTAAAGGAGAGAAAACATGGTTTGGATGGAGGTGTGAAACAGCAAAACGAAACAGAAATAAGGCATGGAGGAATTTAAATAAGAATAACAGAGACAAATATAAAAAGTAAACAAATGATTATGTGAAAATAATTAGAGAAGAGGAAGCTAAATTTGAAAAAATAATATTTTTAGTTGTAAGGAACCAAAAATGTTTTAGAAATTCATAAATGGAAAGTTAAAAAGATATGAAGGAGTGGAAAGGCTAAAAGGAAAAAAAACGTATTTTACAAAAAGGACAAAGAAATTACAGAAATATTAAATAAAATTTTCATAAAGTATTTACGAAAGAGACCGACTTTGACTGGGGGCTCGAAAACTGTAATGAAGAGAAGCTAAATTATGTAAAGGTTGAGAAAGGGGAACTGTTGCAGCTGATGGAAACTTTAGATGGAAGGAAAGCTATGGGACCGGATGAAATCTCCGGTCAAGTGCTAAAAGAGTGTAGAAATGAATTATTGGAACCACTTTATGACATAATAACATGCTCTATAAATACAGGAAAAGTGCCCTTAGAGTGGAAGAGAGCGAACATTGTACCAATTTATAAAAGTGGAGATAAAACTAAACCATTAAATTATAGGCCAGTCTCTTTAACAAGTGTAATGTGCAAGATCTGTGAAAGTATAATAAAAAAACAATGGGTCGAACATTTAGAAAAGGAAAACATGATAAATGAAGGACAGTTTGGATTTAGAAAAGGGAAATCGTGTGTCACTAACTTACTGTGTTTCTACCAAGAGCAATAGACGTGGTGCAAGAGAGAGAAAGGTGGGCTGATTGTGTATATCTCGATCTGAAAAAGCTTTTGACAAGGTTCCGCACAAAAGGTTAACCTGGAAACTACAGAAATGGGGAAGAATGGGTGGAAAGGTTATAGAGTGAATGAAGGATTACTTAACAGGAAGAGAAATGAGAATGGTGATTAGAGAAAAGATATCAAATTGGAGGAGAGTAGAGAGTGGAGTTCCTCAAGGCTCAGTTCTGGCACCAATAATGTTCATAATATATGTAAATGATATGCCGATGGGTATAAAAAGTTATATGAGCCTTTTTGCAGACGATGCAAAGTTAATAAGAAAAGTGAAGACGGAGGAAGACTGTGAAGAACTGCAAAAAGACCTGGACAAAGTGTATAGATGGAGCCAGTTATGGGAGATGAAATTTAATGCAAACAAATGCCATGTTATGGAAATGGGGAAAAGTAAAAAAAAACAAGGAAAACATACAGGATGGGAGAAGAAAACTTAAAGGTGGTACATGAAAAAGATTTGGGACTAACGATGCAAGACACACTATCCCCAGATAAACATATAAACAAGCTGTTTGGAGAAACCTACAGGATGATGCAAAATATGAGGGTAGCATTCCATTATATAGACAAGGAAATGATGAAGAAAATAATAACAACACTGATAAGACCAAAACTTGAATATGCTGCAGTTGTGTGGTCGCCTCACAAGGATATCAGAAAGTTGGAAAGAATACAGAGAATTGCAACTAAAATGGTCCCAGAACACTCGAATATGACGTATGAAGACAGATTGAAGGAGATGGACTTGACAACACTGGAACAAAGAAGGGAGAGAGGAGATCTGATCACACTGTATAAGTTGGTAAATAAGTTTGATGAGGTGGACCATATCTCTGTTTTTCCCTCCTTCATGATCCAATTCCTCTTCTCTTCGGTGTAAACCACCCCAAATCATCCTCCCTCACACTCATCTTACAACCATTCAATAATAGGAGACAGAACCACAGTGTCCACCACCCAGGTCCCTTGTAATCACTACTCTAGGCCCCGTTGGAACGGCACCGATCAGCTGATCAGTGGGAGCTTGCTGCCAATGTGTGTGTGTGTTTGTGTGTGTGTATTTACCTAGTTGTATTTACCTAGTTGTAATTTTACAGGGCCTGGGCTTACGCTCGTGTGGTCCCGTCTCCGTATCTATGATTATCCAACTTTTCCTTGCCTCTGCCAGTAGTTCATTCCATTTCTTCCTTTCTTCTTCATTTCTGTTTTTCTTTATATATATATATATATATATATATATATATATATATATATATATATATATATATATATATATATATATATATATATATATATATATATATATATATATATATCCTTACATCCTTCCGTTTCTTTTAGTTTAGTTGTTCTATATAATATGTCTTCGGCTGCCTTTTGTGATTTTAGTTTTAACTTAACTGGTCTTCAATAAATCTTCAATAAATGGACCCATTCTATAAATCTTGTCTACTTCCTCCTCGATACTCTGCCTTTCTGCATCGTTTAGGTTCTTGAGCAGGTCTTTGACTGATTTCAGTTCCTCTTTATCCCTTTTTGGTTTATATGTTATATTCTTTTCTTTCATCCCAAAAATAACAACACTTCTTTTTTTGTCCGCTACTTCTCTCACTAATTCTTCATTTTTCTTTAGGGCCTTGACTTCCTCTTTCTCCACGTCTTCTTTATCCTCTTTCATTTGCTGTTCTATTAATTCTTTGAAGGCTTACATTTGCTTTTTCATTCTCCACATCTTCACCTCTTCTCTAACTCTTTGTTCTTCTTTGTTTACCAATTCCTTCAAGTTTTCATTTTCCTTTCTTACCACTCCCAAACCTTCCTTCATTGATCTTTCATACTTTGCTACTTTTTCCTTTAGCTCCTCATTTTCTTTAATCAATTTCTTCTCATTTTCCTCTAGTCATTTTATCCTATTTCTCAGGTTGCTGTGGAATACTCTATTCTGCTCTTCTTCCTCATCCCTTCTCTTTACCATGCTGATCCATTTATCCAGTTTTCTTTCCATCAGCAGCACTCTCTTGTATAATGTCGTCTCATTTCTCGCAAAACCAGAGAACTCAGCTGAAGTACCTCCAGCCTCGTACTCACTTTCCTCCCCGCTGTTGTAGTCTCCTCCTCCTGCTCTTCCTCTTCTGCTTCTTGGCGTGATCCATCCCTGATCTTCCTCCTTCTCACTCATCGTACTAAACTGCACTAATGGAGACCCATCGAACCAACATTAGCGCAGCCCAGGCCTCTGCAACACTACACCAGGTATATTTCCTCCTCTACAGCTGGCGCGGGTTGAGGATTGTGTCTTTTCAACGGCACAGAGCGGAGCGGCCCAGTTGTTTACTCCTCGACGGTTGATGACTGTGTGTGTGTGTGTGTGTGTTGTTACTCGATCCACGTGTTTATGTGATCGGAGTCTAGATGGGTGGGTTGGCCGCTCACGCGCAATGGTGACAATAAGAACTGGCACGGAGGACCCACAGACAAGCCACACCCACAACAGCTTCTTCCTTCCATTTAACTGATGCAACAAGTCCATAACTTGGGTAATGGCAGCACAAGCCGCAGCAGCCCTTACTTTAGCAGACGCTGCCATGCCGATACAGGGCAAGTGCTTTGTTTATGTTGTGGATGTGGATACGGGCAACCGACCTTGGCCGTGTGTGGCGCACACCAGGAAAAGTTGGAGTTGCCGGTTGCCCAAGCTGACGCCAACGCAGTGGGAAGAAAAAGGACCAGTATGACATCAGGTTACAGACAACCGACAACTTCCTCCCGGATGGGTGCACGGGCGTTGCCAATAGCCACAACGGTTAGAGGAAAATGGCCAGTGTGACACTGCCTTAAGGCAGCGAGGCCGCTGACCCGGTGAGTGCCAACGATGGCGTCATCGCACTCCCAGCGAATCACAAGCGTGTTTTCAGAGCTCAGCCAATTGTAAGGCTTCATCTGTGCCTTTGAAATTATCCGTTCTCTCTTCCTGTTTTCTTCCTTTTTCCAAGGTACATATTTTGAGATAACAAGAGAGTAAAGGAGGAAGAAAAGTGAGCCCCGGGGGGCAGCATGAGCCAATTATAATGGCGCCACTATAAACAGTTGCCTGCGCCATGACGGGCTCGGGGTCGACCATCAGGCCCAGATGGATAGTCTACCGGCGCCACAGCCCACATGTAAAAAAATAAATAAATAAATAAATAAATAAATAAATAAATAAATAAAAATCTCCACGGGTCGGAACAGATAAGCGCTTTTTCAGTGTTTCCAATACTGAAGTTTCATGATCTCGAGTTTAGCGCTAAGCCTTCGGACCGAAGTGAGCGAAACTTGAGAGGGTACTGTAATTAAACTCGTAAGCCGAGGTATGGCTGTATGTTGTTTTTGATTCTTAATTAACATAACATAATAACATGAAAAAATGTGGTTAAATTCAGTGTGGGAATCCTGGCATCAATTTGATTTATTACCATGAATTGTATTGTTTCATTTGTTTGGTGATTAAGATTTCGGCTACAGTGTGGCTATTGTGGCACTTTATAGACACAAGAGATAAGGGTTGAGTTTAGTTCAGCTAGTACTGAACAATTTATCCCATCTCACCCTAATCACTTTAAACTGATGCTGTGCATATCTACGGTAGATTTGATCTTGAAAGTATGAAATCCGCATGACATTTTACTCACTTTTCTTTGAGGGTTTTCTCCAAAATTTTGAAGCTGCCTAGTTGACCTCTCATGTGTCTCTTCCAGCGTATGACTACTGCCCGGTCATGTCTTTGTCTTTCTGCCTCTGATTTTGGAACCCAACGGGAGTGCAGCAGTCTCTGTAATGTTGACTAAATTCATAAGTCAAGTCTGGGATAAGGATTACAATAATAAAGGTTGAGATAACATAATTCTATATAAAACATCACTTTCAACAGGAAATGTGGTCCACTATTTATCAGCAAAGAGATTAATGTATCAATGTCTGAGGCATGCATGCACACATGTACGCATGCACACACACACGTAAGCACCCACCACATGATATTGGCCAAAACAGATTTAAAAGTGATAAAAGTGAGAACAGGACCAGAAAATATGGAAATTTTAAATGTTCTATTGCAGTTGAAATGCGGTGAAAAACAGATAGTAATGGTGACATGTGTGCCCCCACACACAGAGTGAACATCATAACGCTACAACAAGCTGTTAGAGCAGTGGCTCCCAACCTTTTTTCTGTCATTTCCCCTTCACCAACTTCAACCACCTGGATTTCCCCCTTCATGTGGACAAGGAAAAAAGTAGCCAAAACAAGAAATTTACCTGCTTAATAAAACAAATAATATAATAAATAAATAGTAGCCAAACACAATATTTACTTAATTAATAACACAAATCAGTCAATCAATAGCTCTGACACCTTGTTTCCGCAGACTAATTGCTAGTAATTTATGTTTCCTTCAGGTTAAATTTCCCCCTGGAATCATAAAATTTCCCCACATGGGGAAATTTCCCCCAGGTTGGGAAATGCTGTTAGAAGGTACAAGTAAAGCATTGGAGAATATTATTAGAAATAGCAAAAATGTAATTCTTACAAAAGAGTTTAACTTTAAAAATGTAAAATGAGAAAAGTTTGAAGTCCAAGGTGAAAAAAATACATGGGGAGCTAAAATATTAAGACTGACAACAGAAAACCTCATGAGGCAGTGGGTACGGGAAGAGACGAGATTTAGAGAAGATGAACCAGCAAGATTGGACTTAATCTTTACCAAAGGGATAAACTTGTTACGTTAAGTGCAACATGAGTACCCACTGGGAACGAGTGACAATGAAGTATTACAAACAGAAGTAGATGAAGAATGTGAAGAGATTGGATTAGAGATCCATAAAGGGAAAAGAAGAAATTACAATAAAGCTAGGTGTAATGATTTGCAAGCTTTTTTTGGTAGCATGAATTGGTCAGAAATAAAGAAGCTGGGAAAAGTACAACAAAAAACATGACTACTTCCTTAACCCGTAAAGCATCAGAGACGTAAGAGATACGTCAGCTGCTCTCAGACATTAGAGCCTCGGAGACGTATGAGATACATCGCCCTCCTCCCATCCTTTTCCTGATAAATTACGTCCTCAAAACGTCTCTATATGCTGCTCTCATACATTACACACGTCATGTACCGTATTTCCCGCCATATAAGATGCACCTATAATTTGGCAAGGTATATTTAGAAAAAATAAAAATTCCCTGAACTTAATTTATATGCAGTATTACATTTGACCACCTTACGCAGTGGCTGTGGCCGAGTGGTTAGCATGTGGGACCCACATTCACTGCGGCGTGGACAACGTCGGTTCAAATCCCCACGCCACCACCTGGGATTTTTCAGTCAGCACCGAGTGGCCATTTCTTCCTCACACAAGTGAGGCTGAGTGCCTGATCGGATATCTCGGTGATATGGATATTCTCTCTCTCTCTCTCTCTCTCTCTCTCTCTCTCTCTCTCTCCACTGAATGAAGTGAATATCTATTTTTTGATAGAAACCTACCTCTTGTTTGATTTACATTGTTTTTGTTTTATGCGACCTCTTCAAGGACACAATACTCGCGTAAATCGAGAGTTACCTGTAATTCCCACCTCAAGGCCGTGCCGCAAGGTCACACTCACTGTGCGGCGGCGGGCCACGCCGGACGGAATTTCAAACAGCCAACGGCCATCTGGCCGTGTCGTGAGGCCGCGCCGCACAAATTACACACACACACACACACACACTGCCTTAAAGCCTCTAGCTCCACCCACTTTTCGGCCGGACAGGTCAAGATCGTATAGTGTGTGTCCACCTTAAGTGACAACACAAGGGAGTACCTATTGGGGCCAAAACCGTATTTGGGGCAGGGAGATCCACCAGCTCAAGGAAACCTCGGCCTGGGACACTGCCTGATGAAGGAGCTGACTACGTAGACCATAATTATCACAACACCAACAGGAACGTACCTGTGGACAACTGGTTCACCTCAGTTCCCCTTGCAATCCTACATATCCACCGTCTGTAACATCCCCATTGATGTTCAGCGTCCTAATGGAGCAATGGAGCAGGCGGTGTTGTTCAATATCAGCTCTCACATGGCACGGTGCAGGAAGTGTCCACGGAAAGATGTTAGGAAAAGCCGCAATGTGTTCTTTAGTTGTATAAGAAGGCTCTCTGCAGATGCCACATCCTCCTTCAGTGCCTTGACTGCATTCCTCAAATGTAAGTAATAATTTTCTATGAATTGCAACTGTACTAATGCACATTTGTACAAATATACTCCAGATTTTTTTTTTCACTAATAAAATATCTTATGCTCTCAATAAGCAATTCTTCTGAGAGTCTTGTCCACTGAGGGTGAGCCATAATTTATTGCAGGGTCTTCAAAGTGAGAGAAACACACGGAGTGTATCACATGTAAACAAGGTCTAGTCACATGAGACACTGTATGTTTTTATGACACTATATTATAAATGGTACCTACATGTGTAATTGCTTTATTGAATATTTTTACCTATATTAAATAGTTGAATTCTTGCTTTTCATGAAAAACAGTGGTTTACTTTGAATATTTCCTCATCACCCAATATGGATTCTGATTTGATTAAAAAAGGTTGTTGACAACTTTCCATTTGAAGACGGTCATGATCGTCTGACTCAGGACGTCGGAAAAGGAAGATGGAACATACAATCGACGACGGAAATCATAGACATCGCCGGAAAATGTGCTAGTGTAACAGCGCCTTAACAATTTTAAACAGGTCAGTTTTTCCGCGAGGAAGAAAATGCTAGATGTATCATAAACTATTTTAAACTCACCGCAACACCTTCAGGAGAAATGGGAAAGGAATCTGAGAGAACTTGAGGTGTCCACCGATCAGGATCAGTGGAATGGAGGTATTTAAGTTGTTCCTTCATGGACCACGTCAACAGGTTCTCCTCCTCAAGACCCCGAGATTTGAAATACTTGCGTTGAATAGTTTTTGACGCACATGATTTTGATATCTCTTGACATCTCTGAAATTTGTTCAATCTCTTTGTAAATTCTGTAAAATATAAACTCTCTTTCTCTCTCTCTCTCTCTCTCTCTCTCTCGATACATTTTAAGAAATATATCATGCCACACATTCTCTTTAAATAATTATCCTGAAAAATACATAAATTTCCAAGGAGTGTTATTGAAACAATTTGCATTAACATCATAGCACATTATATGATCTTGATATCTCTTAACCCTTGCAGTCTGCCTAGATTATACCAACATCCAGTCTGTTTGGGTCAAATTTGACTCGCGCTTAGAAATTGACACTTCTTCGCCATACATAGTACTACCACTAATACTATAGTCCAGCAAATCTTAAGTGGCGGCTCTGACGTAGACAGCCCACTAGACCCTGTTGCCACGTCTCAAACTGACCTCACACACTGTGCCTCTCTCTCTCTGTCTGTCTGTCTGTCTGTCTGTCTGTCTGTGTGTGTGTGTGTGTGTGTGTGTGTGTGTGTGTGTGTGTGTGCGAGAAAAGTGGGGGTGTACTCTCATTCGGGTAGTATGGTGCACGACAATGCATAATAGTAATAATAATAATAATAATAATAATAATAATAATAATAATAATAATAATAATAATAATAATAATAATAATAATAATAATAATAATAATAATAATAATATTAATAATAAACCTCTTTAAAAAAATCACACCAAGACTCTTTACCCCTTGGGTGGTGTGGAAATAAGGTCAAAGTGTAATATTTTAATGTTCTTAGCGACCACTCCTTCCCCACTCCCTGGCCATCCCCAGCGGAGCCTCACCATTCACCTGCGTATGACTCACATCAGAATTTGCTTGACGGTCCTGGCATTCCATATATAGGTACAGTCTCCATATTTTATCATAATTATGCCATATGGCTGACACTGTATGGCAGATGGCAGACACACACTAAAAAATGGCAGAAATGCGATAAGTAAAGCAGGCAGAGCAACTGGCAACTGCGATGCGTTGGGTTGAGAGGAGCACGACTCATGGCTCAGACTTGAGCTGACAACGCCGCGGAGGCAACTCTGCCAAGTGTTGTACAAATTTCTTTGTATTCACTCACAGATAGAGAGTCAATCATAAAAACCATATTTGTTTTTATACTAGAGTGAGAGAGAAAGAGAGAGAGAGAGAGAGAGAGAGAGAGAGAGAGAGAGAGAGAGAGAGAGAGAGAGAGAGAGAGAGAGAGAGAGAGAGAGAGAGAGAGAGAGAGAGAAAGAAATTTACATAGATTTACATAGAAAATCAGACCACACAGACCCCATGGTCCAGACTTGGTGGTCTGTCCTTAAACCTAAGTGATTTTACATTAATCAGAAGACTCCAAAACGTTGCATTTCTACTCTAGTTGATATTAAGTTGAAGGAAGTGACGTTCGAGCTTATTTTTGAAGGAGTCAATCGTGTTACACTGGACCACTGATGGTGGAAGCATATTCCATTCTCGCACTACAACGTTGGTGAAGAAAAATTTGGTGCAGTCTGAATTTACTTGTCTACATCTGAGTTTTACGCCACTGTTCCTCGTGCGCAAAGTGTCATCGATCATAAACAATGTTGATCTGTCTACATTCGTGAAACCATTAAGTATTTTAAAACATTCGATCAGTTTTCCTCGGAGGCGACGCTTTCAAGAGAGAACATGTTAAGGGTGGAAAGCCTTTCTTCGAGGGATTTGTTGCGCAAGGAAGGGATAATTTTCGCTGTCTGACGCTGAACACCTTCTAATTTAGCAACATCCTTTGCATGGTGGAGAGACCAAAACTGTACTGCATATTCCAAGAGGGGTCTGACTAAACTGTTGTAGAGCGGGAGTATTACATCTTTATTCTTATATAAAAAGTTTCTTTTAATGAAGCCCAACATTCTGTTCGCTTTATTTGCTGCATCGATGCATTGCTGTGAGAATTTGAGGTTTGACGCGATTTTGACCCCCAAGTCCTTGACGACTGAACGCTTTTGAGTTTAACGCCGCATTTCGTAATCGAACTTCTTATTCCTCGTTCCAACTTGAAGGACCTGGCACTTGTCTACGTTAAAGGGCATCTCCCATCTATCTGACCAAGCTGAAATTTTGTGCAAATCCTCTTGGAGGCTTTGCCTATCTTCGTCAGTGAGAACCGAGTTACCAATCTTTGTGTCGTCTGCAAATTTACTAATGCGGTTATTGAGTCCAACATCCACGTCGTTGATGTAAATAATGAAGAGCACTGGGCAAAAGAACCGAGCCCTGAGGGACGCCACTAGTGACCGGCGCCCACTCTGAGTTAAATCCGTCAATCACTACTCTTTGTTGTCTGTTGCTCAATCAATTCGCGATCCATTGGTTTACTTGACCATCAATACCTATTTGCTTTAATTTGTAAAGTAATTTATGATGCGGACTTTATCAAACGCTTGAAATCAAGATAGACTACGTCCAGTGATTTGGTTACGTCATAAACAGTGAAGAGGTCGTTATAAAAGGTTAATAGATTTGATAGGCAGGATCTTTTATTCTGGAAGCCATGTTGTGAGTCCCCAATTAATGAGTGGCTTTCAAGGTAACTCACAATTTTGTCTCTAATTATGCCCTCAAGTAGCTTACCTACAACCGAAGTTAGACTAATGGGCCTGTAATTACCTGGTACTTTTTTGTCTCCTTTCTTAAAAATCGGTGTCACGTTAGCCTTTTTCCAATCTGAAGGGACGATGCCTTGTCGCAAGGACATATTGAATACGGTTGTGAGGGGGGAGAGTATTTCGCTCTTTGTTTCTTTCAGCAGAGTTGGATATACTTTGTCAGGTCCAGGACTTTTATTTGTTTTAAGTGATTTGAGGGCTTTAAGGGCTTCATAAGGTTTTATTTCAAAGTTAGACAATGCATGCTCGGGATTTACATTAGTACTGGTGTTGGTGGTGGTGGTGGGAGGACTGTTATTATTAAACACCGAGGAAAAGTAATTGTTTAATAGGTTTGCAACGTGTTGGCTGTCAGTCACTAGTGCACCGTCGCTGTTTGTTAAAGGTTCAATTCCACTTCTGATCGCCTTTCTGTTGTTTATGTAACTGAAGAAGGATTTCGGATTATTTTTACAGTTGGCTGCAATATTTTCTTCATATCTACGTTTTGCCTGAAGCACTAATCTGTTTACTCGTTGCCTGGCATCATTGTAAAGTCTAATGTTTTCGGGTGTGCTTTGCTCTTTCTTTAACCTGTAAGACAATTTTCTCTCCTTGACTGAGTGTTTAATTTCGCTATTAAACCAAGGTGGACTTTTATTAGTGTTAATTCGCTTCTCGCACAAGGAGACAAATGTGTCCTGCTGAGTGAGTAAGTGACTTTTAAAGCTTAGCCAGGCGTCCTCTACATTGCCGTCATCTGATAGTTGCATATCTATTAGTTTTCGTCGGATTGCTACGAAGTTGGCTCTTTTGAAATTGGGCACCTTTACTTTATTTTCAGTCACCGATGTTTGAGCTCTAATGTCAACGCGCACTAGTTTGTGATCGCAGGAACCGAGGTGTTCTCCTACCGAGACATTACTGACTAGGTTATCTTGGGTCGCTATAACAAGGTCAAGTATGTTATTTTGTCGAGTTGGTTCAGAAACCATTTGGCTTAGATAATTTTTCTCTAGAAATTCGATCATTCTATGGGACTCACCTTCTGTACCCGACAGTGTCGCCCAGTCGATATGGGGGAGGTTAAAGTCTCCAAGTATCAGTGAGTCGCTGTTATTAAATGACTGCCTTAAGACGCTGTACATTTCAAGATCGGCATCAAGTGATTGAGAGAGAGAGAGAGAAAGAGAGAGAGAGAGAGAGAAGGGTGTGAGAGGCACGGTACGCGAGGTCAGTTGGAGACAGCACCAGTGTCTAGCGGGCTGTCTACGTCAGAGCTGCCACTTAAGATTTACCAGACTATACTACCAATACTACTACTAATTCTACTATTACTACTACTATCAATACTACTACCACTACTACTACTACCAATACAGGTAACTCTCGATTTACACGAGTTTGGTTTACGCATTTTTTAAATAACGCAGGGTCCAAAATCCAAATAAATATTTAATTTACAGGTTTTTTTTCACTTATACACAATATTTTATGGAGTGGCCACCAGATGTCTCATGCAACTGGACTCACACGGCGCCGCGGCCACACAGCTGAGCTCAGTTCTTCCCGCGCGCCACTTGAACAACAATACAGTACCCACGCTGCCACGCTACTCAACAATAAGGGTGGGCAGGTACCGGTACCAGTACCGGTACTAACGGTACCAGCTATATGGTACGGTACCGGTACCGGTACCCAGGGCCAGGGAGAGCCATCACTGGGCCCTGGTACTATGAGTGTCATTGGGCCCCTACCATTTGGCGAGCGAAGTGAGCCCATCCAGCTGGGGGGATCAGGATTTTAGAATTTGACCAATTTTAAGAGCCAATTTAAAGCCATAAATGTTCACTGGTAGGATGTAAATTCTGTTCATCTTGCCGTATTGAAGCTTTATTTATGACCTGCAGTTAACAACTTATTTTGTTATTACATTTCGTAATAATAAACTGTAGAAACTTCTATTATATATATACATATCATGTTTATGGTGTGTTTTGCATATTAGTATTCTCTCTCTCTCTCTCTCTCTCTCTCCATTTACTCTCCCATTTTTTTCCCTCCTGGTCGGGTGACTGGCCCCCTTTGAGGCCGGGCCCCCTTTGAGACCGGGCCCTGGTGTAAAGATACCAGCTTCACCCCCCTCTCACGGGCCCTGCCGGTACCAATACTAGCCAGTCGCTCATGGTGTCCCTCGATCATTTCTTCCTCACACAAGTGAGGCTGAGACTGAGTGCCTGAGTGGATATCTCTGTGATATGGGTATTCTCTCTCTCTCTCTCTCTCTCTCTCTCTCTCTCTCTCTCTCTCTCTCTCTCCACTGAATGAAGTGAATATCTATTTTTCGATAGAAACCTACCTCTTGTTTGATTTACATCGTTTTTGATTTACGCGACCTCTTCAAGGACACAATACTCGCGTAAATCGAGAGTTACCTGTACTACTACTACTATCAATGCTACTACTACTACTACTACTACTACTACTACTACTACTACTATTTCAGCTTCTACCACTACAACTACCACCACTACTACCAGTAATACAACCAACACCTTTATCATTATTATTATCATTATTATTATCATTATTATTATTATTATTATTATTATTATTGTTAGTATAATTATTATTATTATTATTATTATTATTATTATTATTATAATTATCATCATTATTATTATTATTATTATTATTATTATTATTATTATTTCTTTGATTATTATTATTATTATTATTATTATTATTATTATTATTATCATTATTATTATTATTATTATTATTATTATTATTATTTCTTTGATTATTATTATTATTATTATAATTATCATTATTACTATTATTATTATTATTTTTATTACTGTTACCATTATTATTATTATTATTATTATTATTATTATTATTATTATTATTATAATTATCATTATTACTATTATTATTATTATTTTTATTACTGTTACCATTATTATTATTATTGACATTATCACATTGCCTATTGTTGTTGTATTCATTGTTGCCTCGTGTGCGATATTTCCCATGATTACATGCTCGTAATATATAGGGTCAAAGTTGACCCGAGCAGACTGGATGTTACTTTTTCTACTACAAAAAAACTAATGGGAATTTTCATTTATCAGCTGAATATAAGAAACATTCACATAAAGTCAGGAAAAGTCATGAATTATGAAGGCTCTGTCCACAACGATAAGAATAATAAGCCCCGGTAGATTAGCAATGGGTCAAAAATGACCCCTAGCAGACTGCAAGGGTCAACCCCTCAGAAGGGCAAAAGTTTTTCTTGAGTGATCCCCTATAACGCAAAAGTCATCGAAAAATACACTTTGAAACAGAAAAAGTCATAAGAGATGTTTTATAGAAAATATTCTGGTGCACCCTGCAGTGAAATATGTTTCTTTCTAGGTTGTCGCATCTGGCTGCCGTTCCAAGATTCCTGAAAAATTACAACTTTTTACTGGTGCGATGTACAGAAAAAATTATTGAAGAAAAGTTGCTCATCTTATCATAATGGAGTCTGAAAAATATGGTTTATAATCTTTGACCAGGAAATTTACTCCCTGCAGAGAGCCAAAGTTGTGGTGAAACTCAATTAATAATTTTGGTAAATTTTTGTAGTTTTTCATTCTGAAATGAATCTCATTGAATAAAAGTTGTAGAAAATTATCTGTATAACTCAACTGTGAAATCAGATTATGATTTGGACTGACCTGGAATTCCATGATTCCCCAAAATTCCTTTTTACTGGTGCGACGTACAGGAAAATTTATTGAATAAAAGTCGCTCATTTTATCGCGGTGGCGTCTGAAAAATATAGTTTATAATCTTTGACCTGGAAATTTACTGCCCACAGAGAGCCAAAGTTGCAGTGAAACTCAAAAAAATAATTGTTGTAGTTTTTTATTCTGGAATGAATCTCATTGAATAAAAGTTGTAGAAAAACATCTGTATAACTCAACTGTGAAATCAGATTATGATTTGGACTGACCTGGAATTCCATGATTCCCCAAAAATTCCAACTTTTGCTTCCCACTTCCCTGAACACTCCTGTAAACAAGATATTGGTTCATCTAGAACATCATGTATATCAATGGAGGTGTCAAGAGTACGCTCAGCACACACACGACAAGCAGAAACTACAGGAAGACCACTGAAACAGATCGGCTGAGGGAACATAATCGCTGCGCAGACGCCATGATGCGTAGGCAGGAACTGTAGGCTATTTTTAGCATGGAGTCGTCTAAGGGGCAAAACAGGTGCCAGTTAGTCACTTAGCATTAACATATACATAGTTACGCACCATGCAATTTCCAGAGAGCTTCTTGCTCTCGGCGCTAACGTCATGCCTGCCGCCCACGTCAGAAAAAAATATATGACGCCAGCGGCAGTGGCGTCGTTAAGGGGTTAACTTCGCTGATTTTTTGCTCAATTTATTTGTAAATTATGTCATATATGTATAAATTTCTCTCTCTCTCTCTCTCTCTCTCTCTCTCTCTCTATCTATCTCTCTCTCTCTCTCTCTCTCTGAAATGTTTGCAAGGCTAGATTTTAAGAAATCCACCTTACCACACATTGGTATCATCCCTATGTGTACCTTTCTTTCTCTTTAAAGGAACCACATACCTCAAATCTAAATTACTGGTGAATCTTTGCTACAAATTTTATGGGCTTTACTTAGGGAAATAAAAAGACCAAGCCATAAGTTTTATTCAGATCTAGCCAATAGTATTTGAGAAAAAAAAAAAAAGTTTTATATAATTGCATCTCCTTGGATTTTTGGCAAGTGTCTTATATTCTGACCATATATGCTGCTGACAGTGGTGAATGGTGCTGAAAGCAGTGCGCCATCCACCTCCACCAAATTCATTTTAACCCCTCTATCTTCCTATAATCTGATGAGAGCCCTCACTCAGTCCAAAGCCACCTCAAGGCCAGTGTCTATCAGCCTGTCCCAGAGGGTAGATGTATGCTCATCAATCACCCCATATAGAGCTCCTTTTGACCACCCCCCTCACCATTCCACCCCCTTCACATACACTACTATGGGGCCAAGAAAGCTTCTCAAAGAACCCCAGATTGAAGCCATATGTGCACTAGTTAGAGATAATAAATCTAACAAGGAAACAGCTGCAACTATGTAAAATTCTTTGGCTATTTCAACTCTAAAGTGGAACACATCTTGACTCACTCTCTCTTCACTGAAATTTTCTTCTTAGATTTCAATGTTCACCACCAGCTTTGGCTTTCATCCTCTTTCACTGACCAGCCTGGTGAACAAGCCTAGAGCTTTGCTCTCCTCAACGATCTATAGCAGTTGGTTCAGCACCCAACATGTATTCCCGATCACCTTGAAGACACAACCAACATTCTAGACCTCTTCATGACCTCCAATCCTTCAGTTTATTCTATTAAACTGTTCTCCATTCCACTCCTCCAATCATAACCTATCTCCGCATTCTGTCCCATCTCTCCTGAACAGCCTCTGGACCCACCGAAGAGGGAGTGCTTTTGTCATTTCACTTCAGCTCAATGGGACGACCTACGGTTGTACTTTTCCGATTTCCCGTGGAATAGTTACTGCTTCCATGACAGAGAATCCTGTGTGTGCCCCGCATATTACTGAAGTTATTACAGTAGAACCTCATTTACCGGCATTCAAAACAACGGCACCCTCAAAATGATGGCAAAAATATGGGGCCCAAATTTACCTTTTTTTTCCCTGTAGCACCTGTGGGATAAGTGTTACACATATCAACTGGCTGCACCGAGTCTGCTCAACTTGCTGACAGCTCAGTAGTCAGTAAATATACTGATCCACTGCATGAGAACTGGTTTTCCTACTTTGCAAGAATATGGTGGACAGATAGCATCACAGAGTGCAAATTCACAAAGTAGAAACCATCAAAAAACATGTATTGAAGGCAGAGGTGGGCAAGTGCGGCACTTAGTGCGGTAGTACCGCATCACAAAAAAGGTACCACACCACCGCAAACTTTCTGAAAATACCACACTACCGCGGACCGTACTAAAAAATCCTGCGGTATTTTTTGCGGTATACTTAGAAAACTATCGAACACATTTGCAGCGCAGCATGCTCACAGAAAAGTTTTTTTTTTACAGTGAATCGGACTCAATCAGTCAATCGGTATCAGTGATTTAATCAGCGCGGGGTGAGGAGGGACGGTGGCCGACGCAGGTGAAGAACAAATTTGAATAAAATGAGAACATGTGTTTTGTTGTTTCCGTGACCTACTAATGTATTAATAATGTTTTTTTTAAGGTTAGAGTAACAAAATCCCCAAAATAGGCAGACTTTCCCAGTGTCCAGGAATGTAACCCCCCTATTACCATTGTTTCCTATGGGGAAATTATGTTTAAATAACACAATTTTTAATAACGCGACATCTCCAGGAACGTAACCCTCGCGTTAATCGAGAGGTGACTGTAAATGATGACATATGCTTTGAATTTTAAAAATGCAGCCAGAAACCCACAATGTTTAGTCATTTTTTAGCCGATGTTTGGCAATAAAGAAAATACGGGGAGGCAGTGGCTGAATGGTTAGCGTGCCGGTGTGGTGTCAAGTCTCGGCCCCTTGTTTTAGTCCGTCCACTTTGTTTACACACACACAGGGGTGGGTGAATTTCGGCATGGTATCGTGTCTATTGTCGACTGCTTGTCATACAAGTGGTGCAGGTTGTCTCATTTATCAGATGTACCAACATACAAGTGGTGCAGGTTGTCTCATTTATCAGATGTACCGACATACAAGTGGTGCAGGTTGTCTCATTTATCAGATGTACCAACATACAAGTGATGCAGGTTGTCTCATTTATCAGATGTACCGACATACAAGTGGTGCAGGTTGTCTCATTTATCAGATGTACCAACATACAAGTGATGCAGGTTGTCTCATTTATCAGATGTACCAACATACAAGTGGTGCAGGTTGTCTCATTTATCAGATGTACCAACATACAAGTGGTGCAGGTTGTCTCATTTATCAGATGTACCAACATACAAGTGGTGCAGGTTGTCTCATTTATCAGATGTACCGACATACAAGTGGTGCAGGTTGTCTCATTTATCAGATGTACCGACATACAAGTGGTGCAGGTTGTCTCATTTATCAGATGTACCAACATACAAGTGGTGCAGGTTGTCTCATTTATCAGATGTACCAACATACAAGTGGTGCAGGTTGTCTCATTTATCAGATGTACCGACATACAAGTGGTGCAGGTTGTCTCATTTATCAGATGTACCGACATACAAGTGGTGCAGGTTGTCTCATTTATCAGATGTACCAACATACAAGTGGTGCAGGTTGTCTCATTTATCAGATGTACCAACATACAAGTGGTGCAGGTTGTCTCATTTATCAGATGTACCAACATACAAGTGGTGCAGGTTGTCTCATTTATCAGATGTACCACATACAAGTGGTGCAGGTTGTCTCATTTATCAGATGTACCATACACAAGTGGTGCAGGTTGTCTCATTTATCAGATGTACCAACATACAAGTGGTGCAGGTTGTCTCATTTATCAGATGTACCAACATACAAGTGGTGCAGGTTGTCTCATTTATCAGATGTACCAACATACAAGTGGTGCAGGTTGCCTCATTTATCAGATGTACCGACATACAAGTGGTGCAGGTTGCCTCATTTATCAGATGTACCGACATACAAGTGGTGCAGGTTGTCTCATTTATCAGATGTACCAACATACAAGTGGTGCAGGTTGTCTCATTTATCAGATGTACCAACATACAAGTGGTGCAGGTTGTCTCATTTATCAGATGTACCAACATACAGGTGGTGCAGGTTGTCTCATTTATCAGATGTACCAACATACAAGGGGTGCAGGTTGTCTCATTTATCAGATGTACCGACATACAAGGGGTGCAGGTTGTCTCATTTATCAGATGTACCGACATACAAGTGGTGCAGGTTGTCTCATTTATCAGATGTACCGACATACAAGGGGTGCAGGTTTTATTTATCACATTTACCCACATTGTCCCACCCAAGTTTTTTTATAAAAGTAAATGATGACATGTTTTGATTTATAAAAATGCTTGAAATATGAAAGTTTGTTCCTGCACCCCTTGCATGCAAGTAAATGTGATAAATGAGATAACCTACACCCCTTGTATGTCAGTAAATGTGATGACTGAGATAACCTGCACCCCTTGTATGGCAAGCAGTCGACAACAGACATGGTACTGTGCCGAAATTCACCCACCCCTGTGTATGTAAACAAAGCAGATATACTAAATCAAGGGGACGAGACTTGACGCCACACTGGCACACTAACCACTCAGCCACTACCTCCCCGTGTTTTCTTTATTGCCAAACATCGGCTGAAAAGTGACTAAACATTGTGGGTTTCCATCTCGGCTATCTGGGAAGTCAGCTAAATTTGCTTAAATCTAGCCAGAAAATAGCTAATCTGGCAACACTGCTCCCGCATCGCTACCGATGTTCCCAGCTCGTCAGCCCACGATGTTGCCGGCTTGCATGTTCATAGCTCGAGACACCATTCGTCATTCAAGGCTTTTTTTGTTCGGAAAATTCGTTTGTGAACCAATTTGTTTGTGAACCAAAGTTCCACTGTATTTCCATTTCACATTATCATGATATCTAGAATATCCAACATTGCTGGATGGTTACCACCACCGCCATCACCGACGAAAAAGTTAACTTGATTTCAGCTCTCGCCGTTCGACATCACAGTCAACGGAGGATGAAATGACGCACGAGTCCCACTGTCGTCGCTCATACGGGGATCTTCGTGACATCATTAACATTGACGGCCATAGTGAGAACCTGACCCAAGGCAAGTTCTCACGGGTTGCCAATGTAATGTTTTTTTTAGGGGGGCCCATCTGCTGAGTTAATTATTGCAGAGGAGGTGTCTCAAAATATAATACATATATTTTTCATGTCGGGCTGTTTTGGGATAATGGTTTGGCATGAAGTAGTCTATGGGTGACTTGTGTTATATTCATCTTTTTGACTGATAATCATTAGGGTTCAGTGAGAGGCAGGTGGGGCTCATTTTCAAGATAAGTTTTATATTTTTCACTGAATATTAGATGCCTTTTTCAGTTTAAGGCATTATTTTCCCTGCACAGATCTCTTAAGAAATTTTTTCATTAAAAAATTAAGGATAAAAAGAGGCACTTCAGAGGTTTGCCTGAAGAAAAATGCATATTTACTCAGACCAGTATTCACCTGTCCTTGGGAATGGTGATAGTCCGAGAGCTAGCTACGGGTGATTTTACCCCAACGAGCCCAGAAGATATAATGCTCTAACTTGGTTAAGTTTATCACCGACAATTGAAAAAGGTTTGTCAGCTGCTTCAACTCGGGTGGGTGTTGCCCCCAGGGGGTGCCAAAATACCCCTTTTTGAGGTTGATTTTACTTTTCAAACTATACACTTCAAACTTTGTATATAAAACTATGTATTTATTCTTAATAATATGGCAATATAACTCACAGAATATTTAAGGGGGATGAAGGGGTCAGCTGCCCTTAAAAAGACCCTAAAAGTGTTGGATTTTACCCCAAAAGCTACACGAATCATATTCACTCAGTATAATGATAAAATGCAGTAGATATGAATCTACTAATAACTGACACTATTTCTCGGTGGTAAAAGGGGGTCAGCTGCCCTCCAAATTTAGTCTGATTTTGGCCCTTGGGGTAAAAATGTCTTATCCCAAGAGCTACACGTACCAAAATGCAGTAGCACAGAGTTAATCTGTCCAAATTGATAATGAGACTAAAACTGACAACATTATCAGGTGGTAAGATGTGGTCAGCTAACCTCCAAATTTTGCCCGGGGTCAAAATGGGCAAAATTTGGAGGTCAGCTGACCACATCTTACCACCTGATAATGTTGTTTGTCTCAGCGCGCGCCATACCAAAGGCCACAGATCATTTTCCACTTTTGTTCGGAATACATCTGGCATGTCTCGTGACGCATCAAGCAGTTCCTCTGCTCCGGGCGGAAGTAGAGCGCGGGCGAATCAAAGTGACAGTGACTCTGATGACTGCTATGGTAGTGACATTGACAGAGGAGGGAGGAGCAAGTAGGGGGAGAGAGAGAGAGAGAGAGAGAGAGAGAGAGAGAGAGAGAGAGAGAGAGAGAGAGAGAGAGAGAGAGAGAGAGAGAGAGAGAGAGAGAGAGAGTGTGTGTGTGTGTGTGTGTGTGTGTGTGTGTGTGTGTGTGTGTGTGTGTGTGTGGTGCTTCAACGCAACACGTCACGGCCACGAGAAAATGCGCAATATTTTCGGCTGTCATAACTATTTTATTATTAGGAGAGAAGTTTTATTACACCACCACATATACTAGATGAATATACAATTATTGCAAAGAAGAAAGACACCATTTCCACCTCTTTTAAATGTCTAAATTTTCCCCATGCACACCATCCAGAGAAATATATTGCCACCCATACTCCAAGGGTTAAATTGGACGTGGACAGAATCCAGATTTTGTTGTTGCTTGTATACCTACTGGAAAATGACAATTGAAAGAATATAGAAGCGACATAAGGCAACGTGGGTGAGAATATGGATGCAGAGAAGAGGTCATGTTGGTATGCTAGATACCCTCATGAAGAAATAAGAGGCTGAGGATCCAGCAGGCAAGCACATGGACAGGGATATATTGAACAGTCACATTACATAATTTTACGGGTTTAATCACTTAACCCTTTCAATACGGTGATGCAGACGTTGGCGTCACAGTATTGAAAGGGTTAAGAGGAAATGGAAGAGGATTAATCATCTTCTAAACCTCTTAATCCTCTTCCATTTGATCCTAAGAGGTTTAGAAGAGGATTAAGAGGAAATGGAAAAGGATAAAGAGGTTTAGAAGAGGACTAACCCTTTCCATACGGTGACGCCAACGTCGGTGTCAACGTACTGAAAGGGTTAATCTGTCTAATCACAGGTCACACCTTGCTGATCTCTAGGTCACACAAAGGTGTTGACGTAGCTTTCCAGTGGTCCACAGCTGGCCTACTGCCACCTGCCTGTGGTTTACCCCCAGTTGCTGCCGGATGTCTGCCAGCAATCGCAGGTGTACCACCGATCAATCAGTTTTTTTCTGAGACTGCCAGTCAACCGGGAGCATCCCTGATATTTTTTAACATTTTTAATTTGACTGGTGGTGGTCAATGGCATCTACGGTCATCAAAATAAACCAGTGATGCATGGCAGCTTGCCGCCAACCATCCCTGATCTTACCACCGATCAGGCCAATTTTCTGCCACTGGCAGAAAATTGGGGATGATCAGGACCGTGACCATGAATGTGTGCGAGGGGCTTAATGGAAACAGTGCATCCTTTTCAGATGATGGGATTGACACACATGCCCCTCCTGCCAGAGAGGAGGTATTTTCCGTAGCAAAAGGAGGCTCTCATTTAGCGATGGAGTTACTGATTGTATTACTCAGAGGAGAAGAAAGAGAAATGAGCGAAGTGGAGAGGCAGGTGCAGGGAAGGACAATTTTATAAACCCTATCTTAGGCTCTTCTACCACTACCACCACTACCTCCACCATGTCAGCTGCTTTAAGTTAAGGTGAAAATAGAATTGAACAAGTGAAAGCAGGGGGAAGGAAATCCCTATCACTCCATCAACTCCAAGCCCCCCCAACTGCATACTCACCAAGCACCTCCACCACCACGCACTCACCAAGCACTATGTCACCCTGAAGAAATCTAATCCAGGGGGTTGTGAGATCACTTGAGGCAATGCCTCATATTTTGCCAGGCCCTAGCTGTGGAAATTATTCCACTTTGTATATATTGCATATTACCTTTTATTATCATTAATTTAGTGATATTCATTTAGAATTAGAAAAAAGTGGTAGTAATTCAATACCACAGAATAATTAGAAGTGTAATGAAGAGTGTTTTGAATATTATCAGTGGTTCAACTGATGGCGTGGCACCTGCTGACGTAGCTCACTAGCATGCTCTCTCTCTCTGATGCCACACTTCATAGTGAGAACATCTTCATACCCTCACCTTCAGTTTAGTTATTCTCATAATGACTCAGGAGCTTAGCAGGTAACTAACTCACTTACTTTGATTCAAGTGGTATCTCCTAGTCATCAAACTGTAAATTTTACATCTTCAAGCTGCCCTCTGCTGAGAGGAGCCTCCACATGAGATACACTTCCCATGCCACCACCACGGCATTTAGTGATGAAGCGGAGATCAACAAAAGTACTGCACCTCTGTTCAGACAAGGTGCCAATGACCCAATTCTTGTTTGGGGATGGCGTCTCACAGTCCGCTAAGCACATTGAAGAGTCAGAGAAACTGAAACACAAAATCACAGCCAAGAAACCACCTGCTACGTGGAGATACGCTGGAGGAAGGACGAGAGGTTTTTGGGAAGGACCTCGCACAGGGGTTCTCCTCCAGATTCCAGCCTTGTGGACTGCACAAGTCGGCCTCCAGGGTAGTCAACGACCAACCTCTGCACGTCATGACACTGACTCAAAAACGCCAGGGGCACACTACAGGCCCAGGCAATAGCAGAGGCCAGTAACAGCTTCAAAGCGGGTAGACTGCATTACTTTGCACATGAGTGGCGTAGCATTACTACTGACCCAATTATTTTGGATATTGTACAACATTGCCACCTTGATATCAAAGTTGAGGACATTGACCATTTATTCTGAAGTGAATTAGAATATCAATTTAATAAGGTAGGAAAACAAATTATTTGTGAGATTACCAAACTCTTAAGGCTCAGGGTGATTAAGGTTATGCAGAGGAAGGCGGATCAAATTATTTCTCCCATTTTTTAAGGAGAAGAAGAACGGTGAATTTAGGTTGGTGCTCAATTTGAAAGAATTAAACATCCATATCCCATACATACACTTTAAAATGGAGAATTTTGAGCAAGCCATTAACCTTATCAATGCAGGAGACTATTTGGCTTCAGTAGATCTGAGACGTGCATATTGCTCGCTAAAGATTGCAGAGGAACAACAGAGATTCTTTTGTTTTAAATGGCAAGGTACAGTTTACCAGCTCACTTGTCTTCCAAATGGTATTTCAGAGGGTCCAAGACTTTTCACAAAACTGATGAACCCTGTTTTTGCAACTCTGAGAAGGGTTACAGTATTACCAGCTTTATAGATGATACATGCAGGGATGCTTGGCTTGCATACAAGATACAATCAATTTGTTGAGGAAACTGGGTTTCTGCATTAATGAAGACAAGTCAGTCCTGGCCCCAACACAACGCCTTGAGTACTTGGGCAATATCATTGATACCAACAGTATGAGAATTTCCTTGCCGGAACGCAGGGTAGAGAAGATAACTCAAAGCTGTAAGGAACTCCTGGGCAAGCAGAGAGTCAAAATCAGGGAAGTGGCTAGGGTCACTGGCCTCCTGGTGGCTGCCACCCCAGCAGTGGAGTTGGGAAAACTGCACTACAGGAAGTTGGAAACTGCGAAGATTGCAGCTTTGCAGAAGGAGAAAGGAAACTTTAGCAGGAGGATGACTATCACTAATGAGATGAAAGCTGATCTAACTTGGTGTTTAAATAATATTTCAACACAGGACAGGCAACTATGCAGAGCAGGCACAGATATTGACCTGTACACGGATGCATCTGGTACAGGCTGGGGCGGTCACTTAAATCAGCAGACCACTAGTGGTTTTTGGTCAACAGAGGAGAAACAATTACACATCAATGCTCTTGAGCTCAAAGCAATCCTCCTAACAATACTGACTTTCAGACTTGAGCTCTGTGGGAAGCACATCAAAGTTTTCTGCGACAATACTACGGCCATGACATATATAAATGAAATGGGAGGTACAAAGTCACTAATTTGTAATGATATCTACTTCAATTTGGGAATGGTGTGTAGCTAATAATGCATGGGTCACGTGTTCACACATACCAGGAAAAGACAACGTTATGGCGGACATTGCATCTCGTAGAGTCAACGACAGGCACGAATGGAAGCTGAATGAACTCATTTTCCAAGACCTATGTCAGATTTTGGCACCTTCCACTGATCTGTTTGCATCTAGACTTAAAGACTTAACAACCAAGTGGCCTATTTCTGTTCATGGAAGCCAGACCCAGAGGCAGCTTACTGATGCTTTTTCAATTAAATGGATGATATTTGACCTCTGTTACATTTTTTCCCCATTCTCTTTAATCACTAGGTGCCTGCAAAAGACGCGTGCAGAAAGGGCCAAGGGGTGGATGGTTGTACCCTGTGGCTGTCGCAGCCATGGATGGGCATGATACTCAGGATGTTGGTCGATCACTCCGATAATTATGAGAAGGAAGGACGTACTGACGCACCCTTCCTCAGCGGAGATGCACCCAATAATGAAGCACACGCGACTTATGGCATGCCTACTGTCCGGGAGACACTGGAGAACGGAGCATATCTGCAGAGGGTGCAGACATCATCCTGGCCTCCTGGAAACCCGGGACAGTGAAACAATACAGGCCACACATCAGAAGATGGATGCAATTTTGTGATAGGTGGGACATCAATCCCTTGATCCCACTGTATCCAACATCAACTTTTGACGGAAACCTTCCACGGGAGAGTGGGGTATGAATGCCTCAACACAGCCAGGGGTGCTCTCTTCCCTAGGCATTGTGGTGAATGGCTGTAGAGCGGGAATCACCTGCTGGTTAACAGATTCAGAGGAGAGGGTGTTCAACCTAAGACCAACTAAACCCAGGTACAGGGAAACCTGGGATGTTACACCAGTACTACAGGAACTTAGATCTAAGTACATATTACAAACTTGTCCCTCAAAGAACTAACCCTGAAGCTTGTGATGTTGAAGGCACGTACACCAGTGGCGAGAGTCCAAACAATACACTGGTTGGATCTCACAGGCATTAGCAAATGGGATGATTACATTTCTGTTCAGTTGTGGTAAAAATTAAACAATGCAGACATAACTATAACATTGAAAGAGTGAAGTTTCAGGCTTATTCTAGAGATGCCAGCTTGTGTATGTAAAACTTTGCTAACATACATCAACCAGACAGAGGAACTCAGACAGATCACCAAACACAAGTTGGATAAACTACTCATCAGCTATATCAAACCACACAAAAATGTCTCAAGATACACCATCACACGTTGGATCAAGAACATGCTTCACATGTCAGGGGTAGACACTGCCAAATTACAGCTGGCAGTGTTCGCCAGTCAAGGCGTCGAAAGCCAAGGCTATAGCTGTCCCAGCAACATGTATTATGGTGAAAGCGGAGTGGTCAAGACAAACCACTTTTGCAAAATATTATGACAAGCATATTATTGCGAATCAGACCCATTCCAGGAAGCCATATTAGAATGAGTTGGGTATCTTACTACAACATATGGGTGGACTTTACGGTTATTATAGGGCTCAGGCAACTGATTAAATGTTATTTTGTATTTTGTGAACATTTACATTACCATGTCTGGGTATCAAAGTGTGGTGCGCAGCCAAGGCATATGGTTTATTATTAGTTATACACTAAGTTTACACAGCAGTAGATCAGCATTTCACAATGGATGAGCAGTTGTTCAGATTAGCTGGGTGCTCATAACATGTTCTTGTCAAATGAATTATACAGCTCTCAAAGGAAATTTTTGTCATACTTATGTGCGTGTATGTATATGAACATATCAGTAGATCATCGGTGTCCAATAATATTTACTGACCCAAATTCATAACTAATATCAGATACGACACCCACATGGCTTCAAAGCCTCATGTGGGCTCCTCTCTCAGAGGCGCTTGATGATGTAAAATTGAACAAGTAGAGACTTACCTTGTGTCAGTTGAAGTATGCTTGTAATTTTCTGAAGCAAGCCGCCTCTACTAGAAACCTACATGCCCTCCACTCCCTCCCATGCTTGCATGATTAGGACTCATTCACCATCCTATACGGTTATGCTTATCTTACGGCATGTGGGTGGTCGATATTTCAAGTCTGGTGGTGGCGCGGAGAAGTGTATCTCATGTGAAGGCTCCTCTAGCAGAGGCGGCTTGTTCAGAAAATTACAAGCATACTTCAACTGACACAAGGTAAGTCTCGTCTACTTGTTCAATTTTCCCACATAGTATATATAAGGTGGGGTTATAAGGAAGGTTGCACCCAGCATCAGCATTTAGCATTTAAATTTCCAAACAAAGCATAATGTCGGAAATTTGTATGCAAAATTTACCTCCTGTTATATTATGTACCATTAGGGAGAAATTTATTCAATTTGGAGAAATTGCACTTTGTGAAATTAGCTAAATAAGACTATGATACTTCACATTTGGGACAGTAAATCAAACAACCGAGGTAATTTAATACCACATATCACCGTGTGCAGGAGGGAAGGGCGTCCACGGCGTTGGGTCTCGTGAGAAAAAGCCTCTCCGAATGAGACTCCAGGTAACATGTGACGAAAGAAATGGCTCTCCTAATCAGACTCTGGGGCAGTATACACAAAAGTTCTTAGCATCTCTAAGTGCACTTAACGGAAAGAATCGTTAAGTTTTCTACTTAAATGGCGCTGGGCTTAGCGCTGAAGCTGGAGCACTTAGCGGAAAATTTAAGGCGGGGCCCTTAGCACCGTTAAAATGCATACGTATTGCAACATGGTGGATTACAGCGGGATGAAAGGCATCACCTCCTAATATATCTGCCTCGTCTAGACGAATTGGAGGCGTGTAATGATTTGAAACTCATCCTGAAATATCTGTGGACTGTGCTGACCGTGCTGAGATGAGTGGTTCGGCGAGGCGGACCTTGGAAACACCTACATGGCCATCACGACTGAAGTGGTGTTCGCTGACAGGTAAAATGCAGGTGCAACCTTCACAGACTGACAGAGATTGAGATAACAGACACTGGAGACCTCCAAGCGATGGCTGGTGACCGCCTGCCACCATCCACAGGCTGTCACACAAGGAGCCTGGGAGTAACCTTGCTGGAAGCATGGGTCATGTGTGTGGCTGGCGTTATACAGCCCCCAGCCATCGCCTGGAGGGCATCCAGTGTCTGTTATCACTCACCTTAGGTAGTCTGTGAAGGTCCAGTCATCACTGGTGCACGTGTATCTTACCTGTGATCAACACCGGCAGCCACAGACTCCTGCCCAAGGAACGAACACAGGTGAGCCAATATTTTACCTCGCCAGACTTATCCTTTACAATATTCAACTCTTTAAACCTAACACACCTGTTAATCTTGTGACTGACTTCAACAAACCCATAAACATCAACGGGCTGATTGTTACCGTCTCATCTTCCACCATCTTACTGGGTTAAACTTTTCACTGTACATATGTACATAGTCTCCAGTGTAATGCTCAGCATAGCATAAGATATACACTGTCCATGACTCAACTGGGTCTCCAGGGGACTCCCAACAACATCTGGCCTGCCATCTTCACGCCTTGCCCATCACATCTAACCTGAGCTAAGTACACTTAAATTGATTTCTCGTGTGGTTTCCGGGTGATTAAAGCATCATCGGATTCCCTGTAAGTATTACTGATCCATGGTACTTTGGAAATTAATTTATGTACGGATCTATGCGGTGCATCACATCTGGACCACATAAGTAACACAGTTATGGTTGGTGATAGGGAGTGCTTAGTTTGGTCCTGAGGCATGTCAGTTTATCAGTATCCAATCCATTCATAATTTGTCCTGTGAAGCCAATTTAATTTTTCACACATACGTAATTTGTGTTAAGTAACTTCATATCATTCCTCTCTGTTGTTTCCAGTATAAGCAATTCTGAGCAAAATTTCATATGCTACTTATTAAAAGTAACCCAACTTTGGTTATAACAGCATTCCACTCCTAGAACTTATCTCATACTCCCACATACTCCTAGTTAGGGACCCTAATCAACATCATACAAATTAAACCACTTACATGAAAAGTTTATTACAAAAGAATTCTGGTATATGGCCTTTATACATACTTTAGTCTTGCTTACCTGTGAAAGAAACAGAGGTGTTACAAATGCATCTTGCAAGTCTGATGGAAGAGAGCACTCTGCATGGAGAAGTAAACATTGCTGTGCTGCCATGATGTTCTGAGGAAGAAAATTCATACATATCAAAGAACATCCTTCAAAGACAATAAAGTTACTAAGCTATGGGAGCCACTATATGGTGCTGCTGGACAGATGTCCAACACCAAAACTGTCAGTCCAAATTGCACAGGTTCAAAGCCACATGTAAAACATTAGGTACCAATGAAACTTGTGTTTAACCACTTCACTGAAGTCTCACTCATGAGCCTGGTACAGTGTACAGGGTACCCACGCGTGAGAAATTCATATGTTGAAACTAACTTGAGGAGGCGGTGGCTGAGTGGTTTGTGAGCAAGTCCGATTCGCCATGTTCTGAACAATGTGGGTTTGAATCCATTGCTACCACCTGGGATTTTTCAGTCACTGCCGAATGGCCTAAGACTATCCACTTGCCTGAGCCATTACGGGCTTGGGACAACCACCAGGCCTCTAAAAAAAAGCCTACTGGAGCTAATGGCCGTAAAAAATAAATAAATATACAACTAAATATAATAAAACCAATACTTTTATAAAAAAAATCATTCATTATTGCATTGTATATCATTTGAAAGTTTATCTACCATTTTTCTATATTTTTATTGATGTATACACCTATCCTTCATATATCGCACCTAATTGGGGCCAAGAAGCCCACGTGCTATAGAAAATTGTGATAGCCAAACAATAGAATTAATGGGAATTATTTTAATTAAATCCTAGATGTTCCGTATAGAGCCGTGAGCAAAAGTAACTGTTCACACATCACAACAAGGTTACTTTGTTTACATTTGGCTCTGGAGGACCAACACGTGGAGGCAAAGCTGGAGAAGGCTACATTTCAAGGTTACTCTACCTATTATTACCAGCTACTGGAGGATGCAGCAAGGAGATATAAGGAAAATATATCTGTATTGAAAAATATATACCCATATACATTGGAAAATATCCATTTTGGCAATGATACATTTAGGTGACCTCGTGTATCCTACATGGATATAGTCGATTAGTAAGTGTTCACCACCAGTTTTATCACTCAGGAGGAAATGAGGACAAGGAAAAGCCTCATTTATTTTTTATTGATGGGATGGGGCAAGAAGTGCTGTCTGCTTCAGTAAATGGCAAAGCCCTGCTACTGGGCAAGGCACATCTTTATTATCCTGTGTGTGTGTGTGTATTAACCTAGTTGTATTGACCTACAGTACCCTCTCGAGTTTCGCGCTCGCTTCGTTCCGAAGGTTTAGCACTAAACTCGAGGATCGCGAAACTCGAGGTATTGGAAACACTAAAAAAGCGCTTATCTGTTCTGTCCCATGGATTTTTATTTTTTTATTTTTTTTCATGTGGGCTGTGGCGCCGGTAGACTATCCATCTGGGCCTGATGGTTTGCCCTGAGCCCGTCATGGCGCAGGCAACTGTTTATGGTGGCGCCATTATAACTGGCTCATGCTGCCCCCCGAAGCTCACTTTTTTTTCCTCCTTTACTGCCTTGTTATCTCAAAATACGTACCTTGGAAAAAGGAAGAAAACAGGAAGAGGGAACGGGTCGTTTTAAAGCCACAGATGAAGCCTTACGATTGGCTGAGCTCTGAAAACACGCTTGTGATTCGCTGGGAGTCTGATGACATTATCGCTGGCGCTCAGCGGTCCTCGCTGCCTTGGGGCAGTGTCACTGGCCGTTTTCTTCTAACCGTTGTGGCTACTGGTCGAGTTGTCGGTTGCCCGTAGCCTGCTGGTGTCACACTGGGCATTTTCTTCCAGCACAGCGTTGGCGGCAGCTTGGACAACCGGCAAATCCAACTTTTCCAGGCCAAGATCGGTTGCCCGTATCCACATCCACAACGTAAACAAAGCACTTGCCCTGTATCAACATGGCGTCGTCTGCTAAAGTAAGGGCTGTCACAGCTTGTGCTGCCATTACCCAAGTTATGGACTTGTTGCTGCAGTTAAATGGCAGGAAGAAGCTGTTGTGGGTGTGGTGTGTCTGTGGGTCCTCCGTGCCAGTTCTCATTGTCACCATTGTGCGTGAGCGGCCAACCCACCCATCTTGACTCCGACCACATAAACACGTGGATCGAGTAACAATTAACAAAGACACACACACACACACACGCACACATCAGACTCATCATGAACCATGGCAGATATTTCTCACAAACAAAAATGGCTATGCCATTTCCTAGTGTGTGTTAATTAGAACTTATTTGGTGAGTGGTTCATACAAACCAAACATACCCAGTGGCAAGAAGAGAGCAGTGTTAAAGACGACTGCTCTCTTCTTGCCAAGAGCTAGGTTTGGTTCATGTGAGCCACTCACCAAATACAATTCTAACACTCAAGAAATGGTGAAGTCATTATTGTTTGTCAGAAACATCTGCAATGCTTCCTAATGAGTCTGTGTGTGTGTGTGTGTGTGTGTGTGTGTTGTTATTCGATCCATGTGTTTATGTGGTTGAGTCAAGATGGGTGGGTTGGCCGCGCACGCGCAGTGGTGACAATGAGAACTGGCATGGAGGAACCACAGGCACGCCACACCCACAACTGTTTCTTCCTTCCATTTAACTGCAGCAACAAGTCCATAACTTGGGTTATGGCAGCACAAGCCGCGACAGCCCTTACTTTAGCAGACGACGCCATGTTGATACAGGGCAAGTTCTTTGTTTACGTTGTGGATGTGGATACAGGCAACCGACCTTGGCCGTGTGTGACACACACCAGGAAAAGTTGGAGTTGCTGGTTGCCCTAGGTGGCGCCAATGCGGCGGGAAGAAAAAAGCACTGGGTGACACCAGCTTACGGATAACCGTGAACTCGCTCCCAGTTGGGCGCACAGGCGTTGCCCGTAGCCCCAACGGTTGGACGAAAACGGCCATTGTGACACTGCCTTCAGGCAGTGAAGCCGCTGATAGGGTGGGCATCGGCGATGACGTCATCGGACTCCCAGCGAATCACAAGCGTGTTTTCAGAACTGTCAGCCAATCGTAAGGCAGCCGCCTTCAACTGCGGCTTCAACACGACCTGTTTTCTTTTCCCCTTTTCCCCTGCCGGGTGTTGCCATACCGCCCACACTTATCATATACCTCTCAAAGTGTGTATATCTCATCATTTTATAAAGAAATGGGCTTCCTCTACTCGCAAAGTTATATTTCAAGTTGAAATACGCGATTTATAGGCATTTATACGCAAATATGATAATACTGTTAGCATTTACTACACAGGGCCTGAGCTAAGCTCGGATAGTCTTGTCCCCATGTCAATATCTATCCAACCTCTCCTTCATTTGATGGACACTCCTCGCCTCCACAATCTCCTCCCTTAGACCGTTCCACTCATCTACACTTCTGTATAGGAAACTGTATATACTTCTTTTTATCCTTCAGACATGTTCCCTTTTTTAGCTTTTTACTGTGACCTCTCAACCCCCTATATGTGAGTGTATTTACCTATTTATAGTATTCAGGGCCTGAGCTCAAGCTCAGACAGTCCTGTCTCCCAATCTATATTTGTCCAGCTTTTCTTTCAATACATGGACAACGCCTGCAGGGATTACTTACAAGAGGGTAGCCTACTAATTTTGAGATGCTGACTGCTTATTTCTGGACAAAATATGATGCTGCTTTTTTATGGAGATAGTATTTTTCTCTGGAAATCACAAAATCATTGACTTTTCGTTGCCTCCGACTATTAACAATTAACTTTCGCAGTATTAAAAATAAAATAGCCCAGTTACACCATCTAATCACTACACACAACCCCGACATAATAGTAGGGACTGAGACTTGGTTGACTCCTGACATAGACAGTAGTGAGATTTTCCCTCCCCCTTTTAGTATGACCGTTTACCGTAAAGACTGCCCAACAGACCTCGGCAAAGGTGGCAGTGTTATCATCGCCACCAAGCAGGGTCTTTGTGTTAAGTAGAGGCCTGACCTTGACACAGACTGCAAAATCATCTGGGTCCAGTTACAAACCTTCAACTGTAAATCTCTTCTTATTGCTGCTTTCTACAGACTGCCTTCTACCAATACAGACTATTTACACAATCTTCAAATTTCTCTTTCACACATACAGTTAGACAAACATCTGGATCACAGGTGATTTCAACCTCCCCGACATCGACGAGACTGCAATTTCCCCTTTAGATCCTCCCGATGCTGACGCCCCCAACCCCATTATTCCCCACACAAACAGACGCCAACTACACGACACATTCGTTGACATCATTCAAACATTTTCACTCTCACAAACAGTACTCCAGCCAACATGAACACATACTGTACCACTCCCCGCTGGCCACAGTGTCCCTTTGACCATAGCTAGGACACACACTTGACCTTTTTCTCACCAACAACATTCTTAACATAACAAACACTCAGGTTGTTCCAGGACTTAGTGACCACGACATACTCATCTTTGACGCTGACCTCTGACCGATTAGACATAAACAGAGACCCAGACAGATATTCCTTTATTCAAGGTCTGACTTAGACATGATCAAACAAGACCTAACTGCCTTCAGCACTGACTTTTTTATGACAGACCCACACACAAGACCTTCTTCCGCCAAGTGGAACAACCTGAAACACACCATACATAACTCTATGAACAGACACATAACACAAAACACTTTCTAGTAGGTACACACTTCCCTGGTTTTCCAGGGATCTACGCAGACAACATCGCAAGAAACAAAGACTCTACAGACGCGCGCAGACATACAACACAACAGATAATTGATTGGACTGCCTACAAAAAACACCAAAACACATTTGCCAAAATCATAAAAGTAGCGGAACGCAAACACATAGCAACTTACCTCACATACAACTTATGAAATAAGAAAAGAAACTTTTTCAGATTCTTTAAGACACGCAAACATGACACTAACACGATTACATCACTTAAAGACAACACTAACACATTAGTAACCAGCCCACAACACAAAGCACAAATACTCAACACACAGTTCCAATCGGTATACACACAAGAACACAACCTGACACCAAACATGCCACACATCACAACACATCACGACTAACGGAGTACAGAAATTACTGAAAGGACTTGACTCAACTAAATCCACTGGCCCCGACAACATTCCCGCCTTCATCCTTAAAACCTTTGCCCCCGTCCTTGCCCCCATCCTTCAGGTAATATTCACCCAATCACTATCATCCACCTCATTACCCTCTGACTGGCTTTTGGCAAACATTAATCCTTTATATAAGACAGGTGACCGGACTGACCCAGCCAATTATCGCCCCATCTCACTAACATCGATTCCATGTAAAATTTTTGAACATATAATAATGTGGCAGTAGATGGAAGGCTTAGAAAAAAAAATTGTGATCTGAAGGTAGTAAGATGGATGTGACCATCTTTCAGTGCTGGCAAAGTTAAAGCTGAAAGAAAAGTGGGTGTTTGAAAAGAAAGGTGAAGTAAAAATGGAAATACTGATGATAGAAAAGTTACAGGAAAAAGAAATAAAAGATGAGTATAACCGTGAAATGGCAGAGGCCTTAAGTGAAAAATGGGAAAGTGTAAAAGATGATACAAATACTGAAAAAGTTTTTGGAACATTTAAAGAAATAATGGTAACTACAACAAAAAAAAGTGTTAAGGATGAAAGTGGTGAGAGATGGAAAAAGAAAAGGAAATTCATGGTGGACAGAAGAGATAAGGAGGATAGTAAAAGAGAAAAGGGGAATTTTTAAGAAAACTCAAGAAAGAAGTGTGGCTGAACAAGTAAAAAGGGAAAGGAAAAAGAAATATAGAGAATGCAAAATGAAACTGAAACAAGCAATAAAAGAAAGTAAGAAGAAAGTTGATGAAGACTTTGGAAAAAGACTAAGTGAAAAATATAGAGGGAACAGGAAATCATATTGGAAAGAAGTAAAAAACGAAAGAAATGCAGAAAATATCTCCTCAAGTAAAATAAATGAAGTTAAGGATGAGAATGGAAAGATGTTGAAAGACAGGGAAGCTGTGAAAGAGAGATGGAGAGAATATTTCAAAAACTTAATGAATTTTGAGAATGGACGTCCAGCAGCAGTTTTGAGCAGAGGTAGAGGAGGAGTGTATAAAGAAAGAAGTATAACATAGGAAGAAGTAAATCAGTCAATAA
Organism: Eriocheir sinensis; assembly: GCF_024679095.1. Lineage (NCBI taxonomy): Eukaryota > Metazoa > Arthropoda > Malacostraca > Decapoda > Varunidae > Eriocheir > Eriocheir sinensis. The sequence goes on along the minus strand of NW_026112304.1, from coordinate 14,280 downwards.
AAAGATTAAAAAAATGGAAATGCAGCAGGAATTGATGGAATCACAGCAGAAATGTTGAAGTGTGGAGGAGATGTAGTTGTTAGATGGATGGTCAAGATATGTGAAGTAGCATGGGAGGGGAGGGGGGGGGGGGCGCCAGCAGACTGGACGAAAGCCATCATTGTCCCAGTTTACAAGGGGAAGGGCAGGAGGGGGAATGTGGGAGCTATAGAGGTATAAGTCTCCTGAGTATACCCGGAAAGGTACTATATGGAAAAGTCATAATAGAGAGGGTGCAAAAACTTACAGAAGAGAAAATCTGTGAAGAACAAGGAGGCTTCAGGAAGGGAAGGGGATGTGTGGATCAGATATTTGCCTTCAGGATGGTAGTAGAAAAAAATAATAGCAAAAGGAAAGAAACTATACGCTGTCTTCATGGATTTGGAAAAAGCTTATGACAGAGTCGATTGGATTGCATTGTGGGATATTTTAAAGATTTGTGGTGTGGGAGGAAAACTGCTTAGTGCAATAAAGTCTTCCTATGAGGATGCATCTGCATGTGTCAAAATTACTGGAGAAACAAGTGAACATTTTTGAGATAAAAGTGGGCTTAAGACAAGGGTGCGTCATGTCACCATGGTTATTCAATATTTATTTGGATGGCGTTATTAGAGAAATTAAGGGCAAAGTTGGAGAAGTTGGAGTAAGACTGTTCGATGAGGGAAGGAAGTGGGTACTGAACTCGATACTGTCTGCTGATGACACGGTGCTCATTGCAGAAAATGAAAGTGACCTACAAAATTTGGTCAGTGTTTTTGATAGTGTCTGTGACAGGAGAAAGCTGAAAGTAAATGTCAACAAAAGTACAGTGATGGTTTGTGAGCAAAGTAGAAGTGAGGTTGTAGATTTTGTATGCCCATATAGAGTGGGAATTGAATGTGAAAAAGCATGCAAAATAATTTTGAATGGTGAAGAAATGGAGGAGGTCAATGAGTTTAAGTACCTTGGATCAGTTATGTGTAAGCATGGTGGTATGGAGGGAGATGTAAGAGAAAGGGCATTGCAAGGAAGAAGGGTGGTTGGGTCCTTGAGATGAATCATGAATGGCAGAAGTGTGAGCATGGAGGTAAAGAGGGATTTGAGAAATACAATAATAGTACCAACCCTCACATATGCAAGTGAAACGTGGGCCTGGAATGACAGTCAGAGGTCTAGAGTGCAGGCAGTGGAAATGAGTTATTTGAGGAGTGCTTGTGGTGCGAGTAGAATGGATGGAATGAGTAATGAAAGTGTGTACGAGCGTTTTGGAATGTGTCACAGGAAGAAGTGTGGAGTGGTGGAAGAAGTGAACCGACAGACTTTCAAGTGGTTTGGCCACATGGAGCGAATGGAGGAGAGTAAGATGACCAGAAGGGTGTATGTGAGTGAGATAGAGGGAGGGAATGCTAGAGGACGACCTCCAGTGAAATGGAGGGATAGGGTGCAGGTACGTTAGGGAGAGGGGGGAAAGATCTTTGAGAAACTTTGAGCAGGCAAGGAGGGAGTGTCTGGATAGAGAAAGTTGGAAGCTCTTCTGCCGTGGCCATCCCCTGGTGGGAGCTCCTAGGAGCAGGCGTCGATGAAATGATGATGTATAATACACAAACACATAATGAATCACCTTGACACAAACAACATCCTTACTGACTCACAACACGGCTTTCGACCCAAACGCTGATGTGAATCGTAACTCATTACTATATTTTACGACATTACGAGGCTACTTGACCGAAGTGACATCAAACAAGTTGACGCTATTATTTTAGATTTTGCCAAAGCCATCAACAAAGTCTCACACAAAAGACTGACATTAAAATTGAAATACTACGGTATTTCAGGACCTATTCTACACTGGATCACTGCATTTCTTACTAACCAGACTCAACGTGTTCTTCTTGACGGATCTTCATCTGACACTGTCCCTGTTTCTTCAGGTGTCCCACAAGGCACCGTTCTAGGCCCCCTTCTTTTCCTCCTGTACATTAACGATCTTCCACTCTCAACGCCTAACTCTTCCACTAGACTATTTGCCTCCAGCGGTGGGGCGCACTTGGCAAATGCACTTCTGACCAGATAAATGCAAACTATTAAGCTTCACCAGAGCTCACAACCCCATCCATCACATTTACACTCTCCATAATTCAGAACTAGAATCAGTCCACACACACAAGTATCTTTGTGTCCACCTCTCCACTAACCTTAAGTTCAACACCCACATAGACCGCATCACAGCCACAGCCAACCGAGCTCTGGGGTTCCTGAGGAGGAATTTACATAACTGCACACCTGACATAAAACACATAGCTTATGACAAACTTGTGAGACCAACACTGAATACTGCTCCACGGTGTGGGATCCTTCTACACACACAGAAACATTCATAGGTTAGAACAAATCAACACCAAGGCGGCTAGGTTCATTACAAACAATTACACTCGAACGCCTGGCATCACAACACGGATCAAACAACAAATAATCATGGAACCTCTTCACTTACGCAGACAAGCACACAGACTTACACTTATGTACAAGATCACAAACACTCACACCGACATTGATCCACATACATACTTACACAACGTCAACAGTCAACGTACTCGTAACACACATCCATAAATACCAAACATGTCACACTAACACTGACGCATACAAGCACTCATACTTTCCACGCACCATACGTGACTGGAACAGCCTCCCTCACCAGACTGCGGTACAATAGACTCATTCAGAAAACAAATACACACTCACTTGTCACCACAACACACCAACACTAACAATTATACTAGATTCACTTCCCTCCCCTGCACACCCAGCTCCCCTGTCCCCCCAACAGCCAACACAAATATGCGTGTTATGCACCTGAATGGGTGAGCTGCGCATTATGAATCAAGATGAAGATAAAGATTTTGTGGATTGACGCTTTTAAGAGAATATGGATAGTCCCAGATCTAACGAAGAAAGAAAGAGAACTAGACAGAGAACTTAGAAGGGAGCTGCAAGAAAAGAGGGATGCCGGTGAGGAAGGATGGTTTATCAGAAGGAATAAACTACACAGGAGTTTTTTGTAAATAAGAAATGCAGTGCTAAGCTAGAAATAAGTTTGCTCAATGTGCAAGGACTTACACAGGTGAAACAATGTGAGATAGAAAAACTAGTATCGGAAAACACAATTTTGTGCCTTACAGAAACACAAAAATATGAAAGTTAACGCTTTGGATGATTTAAAGTACATACACTCAAACAGAGATGAGAAAGACAAGACAGGAGGTGGTTTATGTGTTATGCATAGAAAAAATGACTTTTTAGTTACAGAAAAAGTGAATACCAAGCACAGTGATATATTGCATGTGAAATGTGTAGTGGAAAAACACAGTTTTAGTTTCTTACGTGTGTACATGTCTAGCAGTGACCAAGCAAGGAATAGAGTTATCGAAGTTGAGATAAACAACATATTAGATAAAATTGAAGAAGAACCATATATACCAGAGAACCTAAATTCCTTTTGGAATACAGTTTACAGACAAGGAGAAAATAAAATATACGAAGTATGGAACGAAAACACCAGAAGAATATATGAACAAACTCGAGAGAGAGATGGAGGAAGAACAGCACAACCTGTTAGAAGGCGAAAAAGGGAATCCAATCAACTTAAGGACAAAAATAACACAGAGAGAACATTTAGATATAGCCTACCAGTGTAATATACAAGGACCTAGACCAATGAAGAAAGATAGAGTAACAGTGACGAAGGAAGACGTGCAGACACAACTTAAAAGAACAAAGAAAGGTAAAGCATTGGGGCAGATAAATTGAAACCAGACCTGTATAAGGCACTAAGCCCAAGTGAAATATGTGTCGACAAACTTGTGGAATGTTTAAACAAAATTATTACGGAAGAGAATATAAAAGAAAGTTGGAAAAAGACTAACACTACCCTAATACCCAAGAAGAACAAACCTACAGCAGCCGATTTAAGACCAATAGCACTGGCCAATTCATCATATAAACTATTTATGGGCATTGTGAGGCAAAAGATTGAAGATCATTTTAGAGAAGTTGGACTAAGGAGTGATCTGCAGGCAGGCTTCACAGAGGAAAGAAGAGTCACAGACAACTTATACATATTAAAGTACTGTATCTCTGAAACATACAAAACAAAAACACACTAATAGTAACATCATTGGACTTCAAGAAAGCTTTTGATTCAATTGACGGAGGAAATTTAATAAAGACACTTATGAACAACAAAATAGACTCAAGGCTGATAAATATCATAGCACATATATATCATAATGATCGAACACATTTACATTTGAACAATGAAAAACAGTCAACAATCAACATAACAAATGCAGTACGACAAGGGTGTAATGGTTCCACAATCCTTTTTCTGCTAATAACATACGAAATTGTTATAGTAGTTGTAGTTATATCAGTGTATTATTATTATTATTATATGTCACCATGGATTAGGAATGCATGTATCAGTGGAAAATACCCACTTCAGATAGATCACGCCACCGTCTGTAGGAATGTCACTTGTCAGTGTTGATCGTACGTTCGTCTCAGTATGTGTAACAAGCATTTCGTCAACTTAGAGGTCACCTTGACGTACGTGACCGGTTGTAACTTCATTATTTTCCAAGCCTCTAATCTGGACTCCTTCCCGAGAGCCCGACTCACTCAGACCTACAGTCTCGGCTCTCTCCAACGCCCCTGTACTTAGGTTAAGAATATATTCACCTAAAGCAGCGGAGTGTTTTCCTTCACGCCTTGTTCGTCCCCTCAAGACCCTGTCTGAGCTACACACAACCAAGACCGGCAGCCGTTACAAAATCATACAGAAACTAGGAGACGAACAAATTGGATTAAAAAATGATAAGTTAAATATTCCTATTTTATATTATGCTGACGATGGACTACTACTGTCAAGAACAATAGATGAAGCAAAGTACAGCATCAACCTTATACAGAACATAGCTATGCAATGTGGGCTCCAAACAAACAAAGAAAAAAGTAATATTAATATATAATCAACAAGAACAACCAGAAACAATTGCAGGCATTAGTACCTACATGTAATAAAATAAAGTATCTTGGAATAACAATAGAAAACAAGAAGGACTGCTTTAAGGAACATAAGAGAAAATGAACAAAGCCAATCAACTAGCAAACATGGCATATAGCATCACGGAAAGGAGTTGTAACAGGTTGTTAGTTGGAAAAGGATACTGGAAAGGCGTCGGATTGGCTACCATAGCATATGGAGCAGAAATACTTTACTACACGAAAAAAGAACTAGACAAACTCCAGTGCACAGAAAACAAAGTTTACAGATGCATTTTACAGGTCCCAACATATACAGCAAGCTGCGTCTTGAGATCAGAAGTAGGAGCAACATCAACAGTAGCCCGAGATGCAAAAATAAAATCATGTTTACTAAACACATACTAAAAGAGAATAGAAATGAGTTGATGAAAGAGATCTTCATGCAGGAATATGAGAAGGGAAAGACTACATGGATAAAGAACCTGAAAGTATGCAAAACATGAACTTGACACTTAGAGAAATAAAAGATGTAAAGAAGGAAAGTATTCTAACAAAAATCAAAGAATGGGATACATCAAGGTGGAGAAGGGAAGCAGAACAGAAACCTACACTAAGTATATACAGAAAATACAAGAGTAATATAGAAGAAGAAAGCTGGATAGACAACATGAAGAATCAAGATTAATGATGAGAGCAAAAACCAACACGCTAAGTTTAAACTGGAGAAATGGCTACCAAGGAAAGAGTGAGCGATGTCCATATGATGAATGTGACAAGGAAACATTAGAAAATTTTCTTTTAGAATGAACAGGATATGAAGATATAAGAAACAAATTTAACTTACAGCTAACTTCTCACAACACAGAAAAAATAATAGCAGAAACACTAATTTTTGGTGAACAATGAAGCAAAGATATACAAGAAAGAAAAGAATATATTAAAATTATCTGGAAAACAAAACACGATTAATCTAGCTAACAACTGCTTCTGATATACCGAAAAAATAGCATGGGTACTGCATAGGATACTTCTTTTGCTTCACATTTGCGAAGGTTTTAGTTCCCGGTCGTACCAATTTACTGCGTAGACGGCTTGATTATTTGGGGGTGCCTGGAAAATTTCTAAGTCCAGTGTTGTTGTATGACACGAGGGCTCTGTGGGCAGACTGAGCCTCTTTGCTGCCTTATACTACACCACAGAAACTAGTTCCTAAGTCAGTAATATCCAAAAACGCGCCTGGATTATAACGATTTCGGACAAAAAAACGGTCTTTTAAGAGTTTTACGTTATTTTTTTCTCTATATTAAAGCAACTAATGCTGCAGCTATTTGTATTTTCTAATTTTAAAGGAATACATTCGTAAAATGTTACTACGCGAGGGTGTTTCAGTGGCGGCACCTAACCGGGGTTCCTGAAGTCAGTTGTTTTCAAGCCGCCATAATGGATGGAAGGCCCGACACTCACTCCCTCAAAATATCCATCTACTTTACCTTTCAGTGAGTGTTAACTGAGTATTTAACCTCTTTATTGGTGTGCATGTAGGTTAACAAAAGGACCGATTACTATCCCAATACCGGGTCCAACAAAGACACGGGCGTGTCACGTGTCACATAGGGTGTGACAAGCACGTGTCAGAAAACAAACGGATATTGTTCAATGTGCGATTACACGCCTGACACTCGTCAACAGACCCGCTGCGGCGGCTGCTACGTTATATAGGAATAAATTACAAGAGTATGCGTTAGGGAGTTTCCTTTCTTTAGAGACTAGGGATTTTTCCCGATTTTGGGGATTTTTGTAGGGACATTTTGAAAGCCCATTTTTCAGTGATTTGGCCGTCCACCACCAAAACCACTTTTCCCTACAGGGATTAATCGAGCTAACGACCACCAAAACCACAGTTCCCTAAAGGGGTTAATTGAGCTAACGCCGCCGCCGCAAAATAACTCGCATTCATTACCTACCATATGAAACATCACTAGGTCTTCATATATTTTTTTTACAAACGTTTGGTTAGCGACGTGCGCTTGGTTAGCGATGGAACGCTTGGTTAGCGACGATGCACGCTTGGTTAGCGACGATGCACGCTTGGTTAGCGACGATGCACGCTTGGTTAGCGATGGTACGCTTGGTTAGCGATAATGCGGCTTGGTTAGCGATTAACCCACGCATGTGAGACCAGGTCCACCACGCGTGGTTATTTTTTTTTAGAACACGCAGCCCAACGGTTGCCGTGCTGAGGGCCGGGTATAGCCCGGGCCTGCTCAGCCCGAGTCCCGGATGACCTTGAGTCATGGCTCAGGGCTGTTTCGGGATGGTTAGCGATTAGCTCACGCATGTGAGTATACGGTAGGGATTTTCCTTACTTTCGAGAACAGGGAATTTTCCCTAATTTTGGGATTTTTCTAGGGATATTTTGAAAGCCCATTTTTCAGTGATTTTGGCTTCCCCCCAAACCCCGGTTCCCCACAGTTCCCCAGGCTTGTCTTGGGGGGTAGGGGGGGCTGGGATGGTGGAGGGGGAGAAGTAGTTGTTCTGTAGTTTTACACAAAACACAGAAAAACACAGGAACTGCAGCACAACTAAAGAAACAGCCTAGCAGGAGCCGATGCCAAGGCTTATCCCACGCCTACTACTGAACTGAACTGATCCCGCGGCCACAGCCACAAAATAGCTCGCAGAGAGGTCCAACTTGCTTACCGTTTCTAAATTATTCGTCAATAATCTTTGGCACGTGCGGTATTATGAAAAATTAAATTATGAAACTTCGGTTGCACAGCAGCCTGAATCTACATGTTGTTCGTTGTTTTTGGTCTACAAAAACTTCTGTACTATCAGTTTTAGGCACTTGATACACTAAAGCAATCAATAAATCACGAACACACGCTTTACTTGTTCATTATGTATTATACCTTGGAGGAAGATTTATACTTCTTCGTGGGTGTTTTATGGGGCTAGTTAGGCTGTGGGCCCTTCTTCTTCTTCTTCGTGGGTGTTTTATGGGGCTAGTTAGGCTGTGGGCCCTTCTTCTTCTTCTTCGTGGGTGTTTTATGGGGCTAGTTAGGCTGTGGGCCCACAGCCTCTAGAGCCCCGTCAGTGGTAGTTGTTATCAGGAGTCGTTCCCACAGCCTCTAGAGCCCCGTCAGTGGTAGTTGTTATCAGGAGTCGTTCCCACAGCCTCTAGAGCCCCGTCAGTGGTAGTTGTTATCAGGAGTCGTTCCCACAGCCTCTAGAGCCCCGTCAGTGGTAGTTGTTATCAGGAGTCGTTCCCACAGCCTCTAGAGCCCCGTCAGTGGTAGTTGTTATCAGGAGTCGTTCCCATAACAAACCTCCTTCTTCTTCTTCTTCTTTTGACCTGTCTCGCTTTTCATCGGCTCACCTGTTTGCCTTCAACTCCGTTTTTAATATTTTACTAGAAGTGTGCTTCCTAGTTGTTAGGGTGACGCAACAAATGTTAAATTATGAGGTTTATTCACATTATGTTGATATATAATGGTAGCGAGCGTGTTGAAATTAAGTAACATTATTATTTACAATTCATCACTGCATGTTGGTAATGGTAGCGAGCACTGATATTAATTAACGGTATAGGTCCAACTCGGCCCCTAACCATCTCGGCCCATTCGATGTAACCAACTCCGCTCATCGCCTGTGCCAAGTCGGCCCACTTGTGATAGACAACTCGGCCCATTGCCTGTGCCAACTCGACCCATTTTTGACTCAAATATTATAATGTTTTCGTCCAGTATAGCTTTTGCAACAGCACTGAATTTGTTCGTCAATCTTGCTTCCTTTTCTTCCACATATACACTGAATAAGTTCTTAGTACTTTTCTGTATCTTTACTTTCTTCAAATGTACATTTGAAATGCTGCAGAACACACGCACAGCAATATTACGCAATGGTAGGTGTAAAGGTTTTATTATTCCTTTCCATACATTATTTAATGACTATAATAACTGCATTTAGAAACAATTATAGGACAAATCGTTTCCCTAAACATTATAAATTATTTGGTTGTTATAATTGTTTGAAAAGAAAGAAATGCTGAGAGAGAGGGGACCGGATGGAGGGGAGATAAACGCGAGACGAGAGAGAGAGAGAGAGACGAGCTACGTGAAATGCCTTGCACCGTTGCACGGTGGTGATGCAGCATCGTGATGAAAAGTGGTTTAGGATTTATATTATTCTGGCGGAATAATCTTGACACTACCACACAAGTGTCTCACTGTAATAGGTGTTTCGTATATGGAGTTCAATGCACCGAATCATCATTAAGCCTGAACCATAGCTTACTTAATCTGGTTAGGAACCTTCTTTATACAAGCACTTAAGTGTCTCATTGTAATAGTTGTTTCGTATATGGAGTTCAAGGCTTTGAATAATTTTCGAGACTGAACCATAGCTTATATAATTGATATGGTTACGAACCTAATGCTAGACTTCAAGCAGCTAGGACAACATGGCTGACCAGTGCTCGATATGGTGTGAAACTGTCCGTCCCCGCCAGGTAAGAAGATTTACCTTTAAAGTAAATAGTCTTGTATGTTTCAAACTGTAACGTGCTCTTTACATATGACAGGAAGCACTGCAATGTGATGGATGTAGCTACTGGCAGCACCGGACCTGCGGAAGTGGGATCACCCGGGCGCAATACAGGGCTGCTGTTAAAGGTTATATTGACTGGATGTGTCACACATGTATTCAAGAAAAACAAAGTCCGGGGGAAACTTGTGTAGTTTCGAATGCAAACACGGAATATTTTGAGGATGCAGTGGCAATGAGTGATGTGCATATCGAGAATTTGGATTCTTTTGAAGGTGGAGTGTCAAATGTCAGTGGTGGTGTAGTGCGGCGACGGCCTGATGAACGAGCCTCCCATAACCCACTTAGCCAGTGGGGTACCTCTTTGGCAGACTCGGTAAGGAGTGGCTCTCCCGTCACGCTGGTCGCGGGTTCAATCCCAGGCAGCCGGGGAATACCCTCTCCTTGTGATTAATTTCTCGTGTGTTTCGATACACGCAGATGACGTGGGGGACCGAGAGTAATAGAAAAAAGAGAATAGAAAATCTAGTCATTAAACTGGTGGCATAGCGGTGGGCATCCTATCCTGCGATTCTGTTGTCCAGGTAGGATGGCCCATGCTCTCCGAGGATAATAGAAAATGGGAGAGTTGGAGGTATGTCTCAAAGGGACATTGTGGAGTTATGTCTCAAAGGGACATTGTCAACACACAGAAATTAATCTACATAGGGGGGAAAGCCGTGTAGTGCGGCGACGGCCTGATGAACGAGCCTCCCATAACCCACTTAGCCAGGGGGGTACCTCTTTGGCAGACTCGGTAAGGAGTGGCTCTTCCGTCGCGCTGGTCGCGGGTTCAATCCCAGGCAGCCGGGGAATACCCTCGTGATTAATTTCTCGCGTGTTTCGATACACGCGGAGGACGTGTGGGACCGAGAGAGTAATAGAGAAAAGAGAATAGAAAATCTCGTCATTAAAGTGGTTCTTCAATTGAGGATCCTACGCCGCCAATGGAAATGTCTCCCTCAAGGGAGACTGACATATGAAAAGATTGAATCTTCACAAAGAGGAAATCCGAAACTTATTGACAGCACCGGCTACTCTTACACACTAAAAAGAAAAACTAACGTGAGTATTCATTGGCGGTGTGTGGTAAGAAACAAAAAAATCTCATGCCTGCATGGCGACAGTAAAAGAAGTGGGTAACACTTTTATTAGAGGGACACTTTTATTAGAGGGCATGCTGAACACTGCCATCCACCCGAGACCAGCTGTGCTGTAAAAAGTAAGGTGTGTACACTCGTAAAGGAAAAGGCAATGGAAGACGTCTTTCGCCCTGCTTCTGATATTGTTGACGAGGTACTTCAGCAAGTAAATCCTACCATTCCTGTTTCATGTCTACCGGCTCCATTAAATCTTGCAAGGCAGGGAAATCGTAAACGGAAGGCAAATCGACCACGAGAACCGCAAGACCTCGATTTCGAAATTAGCGATGCCCACATTCCTGAACACTTTTTACAACGGGACATTACTGTCGGAGAGAGACGACATTTGATATTTGCCACAGATGATCAACTTAAGTTACTATCTAAAGCGAAGCAGTGGTATGCCGATGCTACTTTCAAAATAGTACGCAAACCATTTACACAACTGTTCAGCATCCATGCATTTGTAAAATATGACGGGCAATTGAAGCAAGTTCCCCTTTTGTTTGCGCTTATGTCAGGAAAAAGGCGCAGAGACCACAAACAAGTTCTTTGTGAAATAAGAGAGCCGATAGGTGAGCATGCCCTTAAAGTTGAAGAAGTTTTGATTGACTTTGAAGGCAGTGTATGGCGTGCTATTCCCGACATTTTACCAAATGTTACGATCCGTGGTTGTGCTTTCCACTGGGGCCAGGCTGTGTGGAGGAAAGTGCAAGAATTAGGCCTTCAAAGTTCTTACACAAACGATGTCGGCAGTCACAAGTTTTTAAGGCAGTTGTTGTCGCTCCCATACATGCCACAGGAACATATAGAAGAGCTTTTTATCAGGTTTTATAGGAAAGCTGCAGGGGTGAAAGAACTCATAAGCCTTTTAAATTATGTGAAAGACACGTGGATCAATTCTGCAATATGGCCTCCTCACACGTGGTGCGTCTTCGGTCGGAGCATCAGAACAAATAATGATGTTGAGGGATGGCAAAACAAAATAAACTTAAGGGCAAGGAAAGGAAACTTAAATTTTTATTTACTTTTAAAGCTCCTACATGATGAGGCAAAGATAGTTAATTTACAGGTGCGGCTGCTGTCAGAAGGGAAGGTTTTGAGAAAGCAGCAACATAAGTATAATAAACATCACGGCCAACTTGTAAATCTATGGGACGAATATAATAATGATGAATCGGCCAAAGAATTACTGAAGGCAGTTTCTCATCATATTGCCATCTATGTTTCTTAATATGTACATTATTATTTTTAGAAGCTTTTAGTAATGTGTTTTGCTTTTTATCATTATGTCTTATTGTTTTAGGAATTTTAAAGTTTTAATGATTTTATGAATTTTGACGTATGCTTTTATATTTTTATGAATTATGACTTTTTTTTATAGTTCTACGAATTTTACGATATGACTTTATAGTTTTATGAATTAGGTTTTTATTTTTTATGAATTATGGCATGCTTTAATAGTTTCATGCATTTTGCCCTTAACTTATGCCTTGAACTTCCAACAATAAGAAGCCCAATGTAACACTTTCAACAATAAAAAGCCCAATGCACAAACTTCTAAATAGCTTTAACAAATTAAATTTGGATGTGATGGGTATGGCATGGGCCGAGTTGGTATACAGTGGGCCGAGCTGGTAGTGGGCCGAGTTGGCAATGGACCGAGTTAGTAGTCACAATGGGCCGACTTGGCGATGGGACGAGTTGGACTACTGTAGCGCGGCGACTATGCCTGATGAACGAGCCTCCCATAACCCACTTAGCCAGTGGGGTAACTCTTCGGCCGACTCGGTAAGGAGTGGCTCTCCCGTCACGCTGATCGTGGGTTCAATCCCAGGCAGCCGGTGTGGCGAGATATTTTGAGAAGGAAAGTGTTAATATTATGGTCCTTTTTGTACACGCGTCTCGCCTGGCGTCACCTTGTTTACATTCTACAAAGTTATCTTTTACTTACCAGCTGAATGTAAATGGATACCAATATAAATACGTACGCCTCAAAGGTGTCCTTCTCCATGCTGTTGAGATCTGAGGTGGTCTGTACCGCAAGTTTGCGGAAGAAAGTCCATTCACTAGTCAGAGCGAAGTCAGCGATAAACAACCTCCCTTCTCTCTATCTAGTAAGCAACTGAGATTACTCGGCGGTGAGCGGCTGAGGGGGAGTGCGTCGTGCGCAAAGCTTGGTCGTGCGCCTGGCAGGCGACAAGAAACGAGTCTCGCGAATCGGACAAAATATTTCGGCGAGCCTTAATCGGTCACAATATCTCGCCACTCCGGCCCGCACGTCCAGTCCAGTAGCACTTCCAAACGTCTTGTCCCGAATGATCAGTTTGGTGTGTCGGAAGAAAGCTACTTTTCCTTCAGCCCTTGCCTGCTTGAGCAAGGGCATCTGAGCATTCTTGATTGCTAGAGAAGCTGCAGACAAATCTTCATTCAGGTATATGTTAGTACCAGAGCTGGGATTCTGTAGAAAAAATCTACCACCGGTATCGGTAGTCGGTAGCGAGCCGCGTCCAATCGGTATCGGTAGATCGGTAGATTTTTCAGAAATCTACCGATCGGTATAGATTCGGTATCGGTAGATTAAAAAACTCTATAATTATATAATAAAAAAATGCTTTTACTGGCACAGAATAGATTGGCAGGAAGTGTTGTGTGAAATTAATTCTAACAGAGGTTATAAAAAGCTTGAAAGCCATAGAAGTAGTCAGTAAGCAATGAGTTTACAAGTACGATTAAGTTTGTGTCATCAATTTGGAGCCTAACCTAACAGAGCCTCACTCCCATGGCCTCTGCCCAGGACACGTTCTGAAGTCCACAGGGGGAAGGAGACGCTGCCTCCACACCTCACCTCTCCCCCACGCTGCCTCACACGTGACACTGGCTTACGTGACTAGCCTCACTCTGCCGCGTCCCTCTTACAGGGTTCACACACTCCTACACACGAGCCCCGCCGCGCCACATACAAAACACTCACTCAACACACAGCATATCCTAACCTCTGGTTCGTAACAATATGATTAAATAGTTCACTGACTTGATCAAAAAAATTTTAATGTAAAATAAAGTTTAAAAAAAGAAAATCACTTGAAAAGTTAAAAGCACAAAACGATTAAGTGCTGCTGCCGCGGCGGGTGGACTTAAAAACACTGCCACTTAAAACACTAGGCGATGAGGCTGAGCACGTTGTCGAGAGCGTAGGAGCTAGAGCGTAGGTGTAGGCTACTCGCGTCGGCAGGCCAAACAAGAGTGGGGCTCCCGCCAAAACTTTTGGCGGGAGCGAGAATCTGCTAGGTCGTGGCTGCCTCTGATTGGCTGAGAACGCCCAGAACGGCCGGTGACTGGCTAAGCGTGATGACGTCAAAGTAATACCTGGAATTTCCTGCTAACTGCTTCCCATAGATGCGCTCGAACGTGTTGAAACTTGTCCGTTTCATTTTGCCGGGGTCGTCTTCTCTTAAGTCTTAACAAAAAAGTCCCGCGCTCGCTT